>NC_056730.1:189942095-190182095 GCF_019279795.1 Protopterus annectens
ACTCCTGTCTATATGTTTTTATTACATTGGGCTGGGATTAATGGGAGGAATGCAATGGAACTAGTGGAACAATCTATTACTTTCCCTGGTTAAAAAATTCCATCATAGCCATTTGTGTTAAGCCTGACTCCCTGGGACTCGGCATAACACCAGTAAGAATCCAGGACAGGAACCAGCATTTACAAATATCAAAAGAACTTGTGCAGTGATTTAATTTGGTCTTTTGGACAAGCAGTTATATCAGGTCCAAAGTTCTAAGTAACAGCCACCTGTCTTCATACCATTGTTCAGATATGCCACATTTATTTATGTATTTATTTCCAGTTTGATTACCGCGGAAGTCCACTGGGCCCCGAGAGCCTGTTTTCAGTGGAGGCCCGGGGAGAAAAGCTCCATAAGACAGAATACAGTAAAGATACAAGTCTATAAAAGTTACAGTTAAAAGAACAAGTTACAAATGTATGAATTCAATACAAAGCATGAGCAACGTGGTTCATTGTGATAGATCATATGGGTTATACTGTACAGATTCATTTAGACATGCATTCATTCATTTAAAGTAAGGAACAATTTACATACATTCATTCATTTAAAGTAAGATGCTATTTACAGCATTTACAAAGTTGAAATCATGTGGGGAATAGCTATGGGAGTTACAGAGAGCTTAGGTACACTCTTAGGAAATAGCTATGGGAGTTATAGAGAGCTGAGGAACATAGGAGAAAAATCTTCCCAGGGGCATTTACTTAAACAGAATTAGGTAGGGTGAAAGCAGGTACATTTCCATTTGGAGGACACGTATGTGAATAGCTGGGTTTTGAACTTATCTGAGTTTGGTGTTGTCCTTAGTGTGGAAGGGAGTGAATTCCATTTCTTGCCTAGTGAGAAAGAAAGGAGAAGTTGGCAGGTCATTTAGGTTTGTGGATTGTAATTAAGTTTTGGTGTTCAGATCCGAGAGTTTTATTAGGGGTGTAGGGGGGAAGGATGTTTGTTAGAGCAAGACATTTTGTTGGGTGAAATATGAGTCTGTGTGCAGTGGTAAGTTAGGAGGTAGTCTAGGTAATTTGTGAGTTCTAGCCAATTCAGAGATTGGAGGGTAAGGCAGTGATGGGTGGAATTTTTGGATCTGGTTGCCAATTTGGTGATTTTTATTATAGCAGTTTTTTTAGTTTAGAGGTGATGGAAGAGGTCAGGTTAGTTAGAAGAGGGGCTCCGTATAGTAAGGAAGGAAGAGGGTAAGTAGTGGCCAAAGTATGCCTAGTAGAGGTGGAGAGGAAATGATTGTTCCTGTATAGCATACCTAACTTTTGGTGGGTTTTCTTTATATGGATATCAAACTTGAGGTGTTCGTCTATAGTAACACCGAGAAGTTTGGCGAAGAGAACCACTTTGATAGAGTTGGTTTGGCTAAGGACTTGAAAGGAACTTTTGTCATATGAGAAAGTTTTTGAGGGAGGGAATAGTAGTATTTTAGATTTATTTGCGTTGAGAGAGAGGTGATTTTGGTGCATCCAGTTCTCAGTAGTTGAGAAAGCAGTTTATACATATAACTTGTGCACCTCTTCAATTATGTTATTTCTGTATGTTTAAAAAAGAAAAGAAATGCCATGAAATTGGAAAACAATAAAGCATAACTCATCAATATCTCTCAACCCAACATCTTAAATTATAATGTATAATACTGAATCATATCAGTTTATCAAACAAACTCTTTTTAAGCATGAAGTGACAGTTAATAACCATGTTATGAGCTTCCAAGTTGAAGTTGTTAGAGATTGTTCCACATTTTACTCATTTATTCCACATTGTGTGAGGCATTGTTCCACATTTTACTCATTTATTCCACATTGTGTGAGGCATTGTTCCACATTTTACTCATTTATTCCATATTGTGTGAGGCATTGTTCCATATTTTATTCATTTATTCCACATTGTGTGAGGCATTGTTCCACATTTTGCTCATTTATTCCACATTGTGTGAGGCATTGTTCCACATTTTACTCATTTATTCCACATTGTGTGAGGCATTTTTCCACATTTTACTCATTTATTCCACATTGTGTGAGGCATTGTTCCACATTTTACTCATTTATTCCACATTGTGTGAGGCATTGTTCCACATTTTACTCATTTATTCCACATTGTGTGAGGCATTGTTCCACATTTTATTCATTTATTCCACATTGTGTGAGGCATTGTTCCACAGTTTTAAGATGGAAGATTAAGAGCAATATTTTCATCTGCCTCTCTGTTTTGCAAAATGTCCACAATTGTTTTTTGCCTCATATTTCTGCTGTCCCTCATAAAATGTTTGATTTTCTAGGATTATTGTTAAGCCAGTAATGTAAGACATTAGAAGATCATGCTTACTCTTCAGAAAAAATGCATGTTGATACAAAATTAAATTGTATTAGTCATGTCCTGGAGCCAGTGTAAGTAATAAACTTTGGAGTTGGACATACCCTCCTTCCCATATGCAATACCAAATTATACAGTTTTTGATACAAGATATGGGTTGTGTCTGCATTTTATTTTGTTGATAAGTCCAGCCCTTGAAATTTTTGATACAGCTGAACTTCCTACCATGACAACATGAAAGACTGAACCCTCACGGCTTCACTACCTAAACTAATGTTTAGACTACTGTATTTCCATGTGAAATTCAACAATAAGAGATTGTTACTTCCTACAAAGACAAGTTGTCAATGTGTTCTTGCAGGTGGAACACCTTACCCTGAAAATTAGCATACAGTGATATAGTGATAAGACCACAAACTTATCTAAAGAAGTGAAGTAACGGCAGAGCAATAAGCTCCCAAATCTCCACGCAATAACAGTTCGTTACGGAAATATATGTTTCATCCACCACTGGTTGCTAGAATACTCAACTGTTTATAAACAAATGTTTATAATGAATCGGACTCACATAAACGATAAAATAAATACATTTATTTGTAAGATCAGCAAGCGCTTTCACCCCTAAGGCTTCTTCAGGCTATCAGAACATGTTCAAAGTGCGTGCTTTTATATAATTGATTTAATGACATCATTTCCTCTCCCATTTTATTAACTGCTTAAATTGAATCAAAATTAAAATTGTTATATTTTAAATATTTTAAATAGTCATGTATATAAAAACTCTTCTTATAAAACAAGTAAGAATAAGAAAAAAATAAAAATAAGCATATGTATGTATATATGAACAATCACTTTCATGTTCTATAAATTCTTACATTTCCAGTGTAAGCGCTGTCTGAATGCATCAATTTATACAACAAATATTTCATCACATATTACTAACTTATACACAATATATTAAGAAATGTATTATTCAAATAATTAATTAAAATTGTAAAGTCATAAAAGAACATATAAATACAAAGCATAAACTTTCATTATATTTATGTATGAAAAATACTTTTCGTTTAAAATATCTTAATCTAAAACTGCTTACCACTATTATAATGGCAGAATGGCCTTGATACAATGTATTGCTATTTTATTTAGGTCTTTAATATATTATTTCCTAAGAGGTCTATTCTTCAGAACTGGCTTGATAGAAACTCTATCATTTAGACCAGGCTGACAATTAGCCCTAAGCCTTATGATCCATCTACTTTCAATTTCTTCTGTTCTATTCCTGACATCGCCTCTTCTGTTATTGGGAATATTAACTTGTATAACTTGAAACTTAAAATTATGTTCCGAAGTGTTACAGCATATATGTTTTGATAGGGCACTTCTCATAGATTTGTTGCCGATATCATAAATATGTTCTCTTATCCTATCTTTAAGTCTACAGTCGGTTTTGCCTACATAAAATGCAGGACAAACCATACATGTAGCTAGATAGACGAGGTGTTCAGTAGAACAATTAGCATTTACATTAAAAGTAAATTCTCTATTTGTAACCGGATGCACACATTTATTAGATTCTATAATGAATTTACAATATTTACATTTCATACAAGCTTTAGTACCATAGTTTCTATATGAATCAATTGATCTATTTCTTAATCTATTTGGACCACATAACATCCTGTAAAGGTTCATCTTGTTCCGATATGTAAATGAAGGATAATCACCTATAATGCTATGAATCTCATGCTTCAGGGTCAGGATGTCCCAATATTTCATATATGTCTCCCTTACCTGTTTAATATCTTGTGTGTAATAAATACACACCTTGAGCTCATCCACAGTCCTTTTACTACTGTTAGAAATTAACAAACCATCAGAGTTGTTCCGTTCTGAGAAATATTGACTCGCTCTATTTAAACGTAAGTTATCTTTATCTAAAAAAACCCTCCATCATTTCCTCAGATGTATATGATCTTTCTTTAAGTTTTTGTTCTAATTCTAAAATTCCATCTTAAACCCTATTTCCGATGAATGCAAGCGAGATATTCTCATAGCTTGTCCTCGTGCAATATTTTTAAAGATGAAGTTAGGGTGCATACTAGACCTATGTAGTATGGCATTTCTATGACATCCTTTCTTAAACACACCAGTATTTATTAAGCCCATAGTCGTCCTTTCTATAAATACATCCAGAAACGATATTTTATATTTTGAAACATCTAATGTGAACTTCAAATAACTTGTCTGATTGTTCATTTGTTGAAAAAAATCATTAAGTTTATTCTCATTTGATGTCCAAATGAGAAAAAGGTCATCTACAAAGCGAACATAAAACTTAACATAGTGTTTAAAATTATCCAACTTAAATAAAGAATTATTCTCCCAATCCGCCATAACTAGGTTGGCGTAGCTATTGGCACATGAAGTGCCCATAGCTACGCCATCCCTTTGTAAATATATGTGATCTTGAAAAATAAAAGCATTATTAGTAAGAACCATTTCCATTAATTCACATAGAGTCTCAATCTTCATCTCTGTAAAAGAACCATGATGCTCTAAACGTCTCCGTATACATCCTAATCCTTCCGAATTAGGTATGCATGTAAATAGTGATTGAACGTCTAAAGTAACCAAGAAATGGTGTTCATCCAGTATGACATCCTTCATGCTGTCATACAACATCATCAAAAATTGTTGTGTATCCTTTAATATATATGTATATTTATTAACAACGGGTCTCAACTTATTTTCTAGGTATATTGAGATGGGTTCTGTGACCCATCCCCTCCCAGCAACTATGGGTCTCATTGGTGGTTCTTCAGGATTCTTATGAATCTTAGGTACACCTTGTATGATTGGTATCATTGGTTCACTAACCATAAAATATTTATATAATTCTTCAGTAATTTTTATTGTATTTACCATTTGCAATAATGCTGTCGACATTTTATTAATAATTCTATCTAAATAATGTATACTAATATGATGATAGTGATCTACATCACTTAAAAGATGCTGCATGCTTGTAACATAATCATGGGTGTTCATGATAACTATTGGACCGCCTTTATCGGCCGGTCTGATGACAATGTTCTTGTCATATCTAAGGTTATTAAGTGCAAGACGCTGTTTAAAATTAATATTGCCTTTCCGTTTTCTATATCGATTATTTTCTGCTTTAATATGAAGTTCCTGTTCCACCATTTTAGAAAAAGCCTTCACTAGAGGATGCATAATAGGCATATAACTACTAGGTTTTTTAAAATCCTGTATATTTAAATCATAATTATATCTACCAAAATTTAATTTCAACTGTATACTACGAGCAAATAATTTTAGGTCCACTACTGATTCAGTAATATCACTTTTTGTAGAAGGAATAAAGGATAGACCTTTCTCTAATACATAGATTTCATCTTTAGATAACTCCCTATCTGATATATTCCAAATTAATGAATCACAGTTCTTTCCCACATTTTTTTGAGAGTGGGTCCTACGGGCTGTTCCTCGGCTACTCGTTTCTTCTGCCTGCCTCGGCTCATAGATCGGTCCCTTCCTCCCTTGTGTAGCTCCTGTATGGGGAAAGGGGCCATCTCACTATGTCCTATTTTCATATTCACATTATTATTTGTTTTTCTCCTAACCACCACATCATTTGACTGTGGGTTAGGAGCTACAGATGTGGAGTCAGTAACTATATCATTGGAAGTAGGAACATCATTCACAATATTTATATGTTGTTCACTATCTGATAAACATAAAATATTGTTCGAAGTGACGCTGTTGGTATCACTCTCATTATGTATATCAGCTTTTGTCACAATCAAACTCTTTTTATTAATAATTATACCAGCATTCATCTCAGGTGAATTTATTTTATCATTATCACCATTAAACGCATTGTCCATTTCATTTAAAAAAACATTCAATTGATTGTCTCTTGCATTATTGTTCACTTTATTCTTATTTCTATATTGATTTTTGCTACTTGTGCCAACAGCACTATCAGCATTGTCTCCAGTTGCTTTATCATACCTCAGCCAAGTAAAAATTTGGCCTCTCTTGAAATCTACTGTATCTCTCCGTATTTTACTTTCGTTTCTGTTCTAGCAATTTCTTTTCAAAGAAATAAACATTGTCCAGCAACTTGTTGAAACTCTTATCCAAAACTTGACTCGGATAAGTTTCAAAAACATGCTTCTGTTGTTCTTTAACTTTATCTCTCAGCATGTTCTCTTCTACAGAAAAGTATTCTATTAACAATTGCATGTAACGCATACTTGTATCTATATTAATTAACTGTCATTTATATAATAAGTCCGGATAAAGTGTACCTGTAGTGGGCATTTTAAATATTCGTAGACCCCTTGGAATAGGGAGTTATCTAAAGATGAAATCTATGTATTAGAGAAAGGTCTATCCTTTATTCCTTCTACAAAAAGTGATATTACTGAATCAGTAGTGGACCTAAAATTATTTGCTCATAGTACATTGTTGAGTTTAAATTTTGGTAGATCTAATTATAATTTAAATATACAGGATTTTAAAAAACCTAGCAGTTATATGCCTATTATGCATCCTCTAGTGGAGGCTTTTTCTAAAATGGTGGAACAGGAACTTCATATTAAAGCAGAAAATAATCGATATAGAAAATGGAAAGGCAATATTAATTTTAAACAGCGTCTTGCACTTAATAACCTTAGATATGACAAGAACATTGTCATCAGACCGGCCGATAAAGGCGGTCCAATAGTTATCATGAACACCCATGATTATGTTACAAGCATGTAACATCTTTTAAGTGATGTAGATCACTATCATCATATTAGTATACATTATTTAGATAGAATTATTAATAAAATGTCGACAGCATTATTGCAAATGGTAAATACAATAAAAATTACTGAAGAATTATATAAATATTTTATGGTTAGTGAACCAATGATACCAATCTTACAAGGTGTACCTAAGATTCATAAGAATCCTGAAGAACCACCAATGAGACCCATAGTTGCTGGGAGGGGATGGGTCACAGAACCCATCTCAATATACCTAGAAAATAAGTTGAGACCCGTTGTTAATAAATATATATATATATATTAAAGGATACTCAACAATTTTTGATGATGTTGTATGACAGCATGAAGGATGTCATACTGGATGAACAGTATTTCTTGGTTACTTTAGACGTTCAATCACTATTTACATGCATACCTAATTCAGAAGGATTAGGATGTATACGGAGACGTTTAGAGCATCATGGTTCTTTTACAGAGATGCAGATTGAGACTCTATGTGAATTAATGGAAATGGTTCTTACTAATAATGCTTTTATTTTTCAAGATCACATATATTTACAAAGGGATGGCGTAGCTATGGGCACTTCATGTGCCAATAGCTACGCCAACCTAGTTATGGCGGATTGGGAGAATAATTCTTTATTTAAGTTGAGTAATTTTAAACACTATGTTAAGTTTTATGTTCGCTTTGTAGATGACCTTTTTCTCATTTGGACATCAAATGAGAATAAACTTAATGAATTTTTTCAACAAATGAACAATCAGACAAGTTATTTGAAGTTCACATTAGATGTTTCAAAATATAAAATATTGTTTCTGGATGTATTTATAGAAAGGGCGACTATGGGCTTAATAAATACTGGTGTGTTTAAGAAAGGATGTCATAGAAATGCCATACTACATAGGTCTAGTATGCACCCTAACGTCATCTTTAAAAATATTGCACGAGGACAAGCTATGAGAATATCTCACTTGCATTCATCGGAAATAGGGTTTAAGATGGAATTTTAGAATTAGAACAAAAACTTAAAGAAAGATCATATACATCTGAGGAAATGATGGAGGGTTTTTTAGATATAGATAACTTACGTTTAAATAGAGCGAGTCCATATTTCTCAGAACGGAACAACTCTGATGGTTTGTTAATTTCTAACAGTAGTAAAAGGACTGTGGATGAGCTCAAGGTGTGTATTTATTACACACAAGATGTTAAACAGGTAAGGGAGACATATATGAAATATTGGGACATCCTGACCCTGAATCATGAGATTCATAGCATTATAGGTGATCATCCTTCATTTACATATCGGAACAAGATGAACCTTTACAGGATGTTATGTGGTCCAAATAGATTAAGAAATAGATCAATTGATTCATATAGAAACTATGGTACTAAAGCTTGTATGAAATGTAAATATTGTAAATTCATTATAGAATCTAATAAATTTGTGCATCCGGTTACAAACAGAGAATTTACTTTTAATGTAAATGCTAATTGTTCTACTGAACACCTCGTCTATCTAGCTACATGTATGGTTTGTCCTGCATTTTATGTAGGCAAAACCGACCGTAGACTTAAAGATAGAATAAGAGAACATATTTATGATATCAGCAACAAATCTATGAGAAGTGCCCTATCAAAACATATATGCAGTAACACTTCGGAACATAATTTTAAGTTTCAAGTTATATAAATTAATATTCCCAATAATAGAAGAGGCAATGTTAGGAATAGAACAGAAGAAATTGAAAGTAGATGGATCATAAGGCTTAGGGCTGATTGTCAGCCTGGTCTAAATGATAGAGTTTCTATCAAGCCAGTTCTGAAGAATAGACCTCTTAGGAAATAATATATCAAAGACCTAAATAAAATAGCAATACATTGTATCAAGGCCATTCTGCCATTATAATAGTGGTAAGCAGTTTTAGATTAAGATATTTTAAATGAAAAGTATTTTTCATACATAAATATAATGAAAGTTTATGCTTTGTATTTATATGTTCTTTTATGACTTTACAATTTTAATTCATTATTTGAATAATAAATTTCTTAATATATTGTGTATAAGTTAGTAATATGTGATGAAATATTTGTTGTATAAATTGATGCATTCAGACAGCGCTTACACTGGAAATGTAAGAATTTATAGAACATGAAAGTGATTGTTCATATATACATACATATGCTTATTTTTATTTTTTTCTTATTCTTACTTGTTTTATAAGAAGAGTTTTTATATACATGACTATTTAAAATATTTAAAATATAACAATTTTAATTTTGATTTAATTTAAACAGTTAATAAAATGGGAGAGGAAATGATGTCATTAAATCAATTATATAAAAGCACGCACTTTGAACATGTTCTGATAGCCTGAAGAAGCCTTAGTGGTGAAAGCGCTTGCTGATCTTACAAATAAATTTATTTATTTTATCGTTTATGTGAGTCCGATTCATTATAAACATTTGTTTATAAACAGTTGAGTATTGCAGCAACCAGTGGTGGATGAAACATATATTTCCGTAACGAACTGTTATTGCATGGAGATTTGGGAGCTTATTTCTTTGCCATTACTTTACTTAACTTTTACATGGACATACGAGAGAGCAGCTATTTTTTTCTTAATTTTTTTTCCTTAAATTTATCTAAAGAAGTAACATGATTTGTTTACTCAAGAGTGTTTTGCAGCTGTATTAAATAATTTCCCACAAAAAAAGTAACAATATAATTTTCATATTTTGTAGAACCATGTGCAGCTTTAACATGAGGAGTATAAATGGGAATGAAGTTATTACCATTCAAGTATTATAAATAAACTCACAAAACTAGGCATAAACCCCTACATCACCAGATAGCCAATTCACTCATGGACGGGGCATATGGTTAAAGTATATGAATCCAGAGCCAGCAAGAGACCAGTTATTAGTGGTGTGCTACAGGGTTCAGTGCTGGGACCACTCCTGTTCAGAACATGCTTCCCTGAATTCAAGGCTAATGTAGAAGGCCTCTGGATGACAAACTTTGGCAATGACCGCAAACTGGGAGCAATCACTTAATCCCCAGTGATGAAGAGCTCCTTCAGGAGGGTCTAGATCAGAAAAATAATTGGTGCCAGAACCATGGCCTAAAATTAAATGTGAAAAAATGCATCATCATTCCCTTTGGGAAGTCAAATACCCCTACAAATTACAACAACAACAGCACACCCCTAAGAGTAAACTCAGAGGTGAGATATGTAGGTTCACAGATAGTAGCCAGAACATTGACCAATGTCTGCCCACAGTGCTGAGGAAGTCCTTCTGTGTGACACAATTTATAAGTAAAGGTATGGCATCCAGATCCAAGGAAATTATAATCCTGCTACACTCAGCCTTCATTAGACCAATAATCGAGTACTAATCACCATTTGGCGTGTACTTGATTAGGCACTTGCAGCAGCTGAAGCAACCTCAGAGGTTCCTCACAAAGAAAATACAGAGTGTAAACAGCATGTCCTATGAGGGTAGACTAAAAATCCTATCCCTATACTTTGTATCCTACCAACTGTTACGGGGTGACCTATGCCTGAACTGCAAGACACTCTCAAATCCAGCCCTGAGGGACGTGCTAAACAAGTCATACAGGATGAGGGTCACCTGATCTAGGGATCTAAACTTAGTCAGCAACTCAAACAAAATATGCTGGAGAGACAGACATGTGTCTCTGAGATTGTGCCTTCTTTGGAACAGGCTTCCTATTCATATTAAGCAGAGCCCTTCCCTGCCCCCCTTCAAATGCAGTCAATGGATGGGGAATTGCTAATTCACACCTGGGGTGTTGCCTATGTCCCTTATGGACAGGGGCAGTCTGTAAGATACTCAAGGCATAGGCACAAATCCATGCCATCCTCTTGCCCCTTGGGGTCATATCTTGGGTAAAATCAGGTTATATTGACTAGGCTTGTAAGGGCTCTCATTATTTTTGGCTTTGTCCCTGATTCTTGAGGGAAGAATTTGATAGGTATGGCCAAACACATTAGTAGACTTTAATGTGTTGAATAAAAATGAAACTCTAAGAAGGAAGCTTACTAATGTGGTAAACAAAAGCTCTTATATTTTAATTTTGCTAGCTTTCTTTAGTTGTCTTCAGGCTAGCATAATGGCTATAGCATTGTACATACTTATTTCTTGCCTGTAGTCGCACAAAGCTCCTGGCACTTACCTCATGTTCCTGACATGCAGTTTATGGAGTGTAGTGCTCATTCATCATTCCTAATTGTGCACCTGTGCAAGGTACCAACATCGTTCACATTTGACCCAGTCCTCATGACCTAAGTGACTGCCTTTCCAGTATTTATAAGATGGAATTTGTTTCAAAACTATGAACAGTAGATATCATGCTCATTTGTAACGTAAAGTAAATAGGGTCATAGAGGCCATGTACTACATGTATGCAAACAGAGTTAGCCACTGGAGTATATACACAACTCTGTTAGGATTTAAACACTAACTGTACTGAGTCTAGTTATGATTGTGACATTTGTTCTCCCCTTTGTTCTCCTCTGTAGTGGACCTCACTAATGTCAAGGGCCCTGGGATGCTGCTTGAATGGCCCATATTAACATCCACCACTGATTTGTGCATACAAAGCCTATAATGCAATGAGGTCCACTACCAACTGTGGGGAAGTATGATTAATTATTCATAACCCCATTGTCTGTTGTCACATTCCACATGCTATAATTATTGAATTGTCTGCAGTGCGAGTGAAACTCAACTAAATTAATTGTCACATTTTAGCCAGATGTAGAACCCCATCTATATCCTGCTCAGAATATGAGGATTATTTTAACCAGTTAGAAAGGTGATCCATTGAACCAAATGTATATAAAGTGTAAAATTTATATTACTGAACAACAAACATGCCTGGAGATTTCCGGACTTTCTAAATGCCAGTACACTTGACCAATGTACCCCCTATCTGCTAGAGGTGTTTAACTTCTAGATTGTGTCTTTGCAAACATTCCCCCCAATTACACCAGCACGCCTATTATCTCGACCCTAGTTAAATCTGACCATTTTGCTGTGATCTTATCCCTTAAAGCCTGCTTTACAGCCCTTCATAACTCCTTTACATTCAGAATTACTCCAAAACCAATTACTTCTTATTTGCTAATCATATTGATAAACACAAAGGGTATAGCTGCCCTGCAAACCTTGCATCTGAAATTGCTACCTACTGGTGTCATATTAATATTTATCTAGCAAAAGCATAATGGCAGGTTTAAAAAGAAACCATATAATAGACCTCCCACATGAACAAACTCTTTAATAAAAGAAAAGGGCCCTACATCTCATTTACTTGACATGTAAGTATTCAAACCCAAATCTAAAACATGGGGAAGTCAAGAGGCACACCCAAAAGTGTACCCCCTTGATGCACACTGAAAAAGACAAAAAGGAATTTATAGGGGCAAGCCCCCCCAGACCCCAACAACATGACAACATATCGATTTCAGACTACACAAACTTGCTTTCTCCACAATGACAGGACAGTGGCAGTCTTCCATGTCCATTGTTGTGAGAGTTGACCAACTGGCCAGCAGCAAACAGCAGGGTTCCAAAAATAAAAATATCCTGGCCATCTATAAAAGATATCCACTTAATCATTATAAATAGTATTTAAAACAAGCAAGTAAGTTCCTGTATCTTAGCATTAGGAAATGTAAGACCAACTACAAACATAAGAGTTGCAGCCAAAATTAAAAGATACCAATAAAGATCAAGTGCAAAGTTTTTTACCTCATCTTTTTGTTGTAGTATACTGTCATGATATAAAGTGGACATTCTGATTTTAAAATATGTAGTTTTTTTTACTTAAACTACATTAGTGGACACGTATTTATTAAATCTTAAAAATCTGTATTTGTATGTACTGTCATGCTAAGCAGGTGTCCAGCTACATCCTGTTTCTGTGTCAACTGGCAGCACCTTCTGATAATGCCATAAGATGAGAAAATAATTTGCAGTTAAATACCTTGAAGTGTTTATTTATTATTTATTTTATTTTACATTTGTTTACTGGGATGATCCGACTGGATATATGTCCATTTTCAACAGAGGCCCGGGGAGAAAAGCTCCAAGTTAGTAGCTTACATTAGTAACATTTACACATTAACATAGTTTACAGTCTTCAGTAAGGTTACAAACATTTATAGAACATGGTTGACACAATTAGTATAGGCAACTAAGAGTTTCACACAGATAAGGACTTTATCCCTTAACGAGCTCTAGATATGCCGCAAAGCAAAGTCATATATATTCTAGAGTCAAATAACAGATTTAACTATGCAAGGTAGTATACTCTCATGATATAAAGTGGACATTCTGATTTTAAAATATGTAGTTTTTTACTTTAGCTACGTTAGTGGACACGTATTTATTAAATCTTAAAAATTTGTATTTGTATGTACTGTCATGCTAAGCAGGTGTCCAACTATATCCTGTTTCTGTGTTAGTGTTAAATTGAAAGGTCTCACTATGCCAGTAATAGGTGTTGAGGTTTTAGTACATTCTATGTTATTGAATCTCATTACTTGTCCTGAGAATAGCCCAAATGTACCGCAGGACCTAGCAGGGCAGCTTTGTCTAGCCAGCATCCCAAATGTACTACAGGATCTGGCAGGGCCGTTTTGTCTAGCCAGCATTCACTGGTACAGCAGCTCTACTTGGGTTTCAGACTTGTTATTGCTGGCATCTAGTCAGGTCTAACATACAGGTAGTGCTGCATGGCCATGTGCAGTGGAAGAGGTCTTCTCGCAGGGTAACATGGCCATAATACCTACATTTTTCTTCTCCAAGATGAGGGATACATTAGCACAATAACTGCCTATCACAAAATTAAATGTTTTTTTTTTAAACAGAGCACTGGTATCTATCCCCACAGAAGTCTGAGTTATGACTACAATGAACAACACTTGTGTGTGCTCCAAATACAATTCCTGTGTTTTTAATTTCTCCAAGTGTTTTGAGTTTCTAGTGCAGTGATGAGAATATACCTTATTCTTAAATCAAGGTATGATTAAACTCCATAAAATTATTATTGCTTCAGTCTCTGATGCTTGCCAAGAGTGCTATTCCTCCTGTATACAGAACTTGGTACTGCAGGTAGTCGGGTTTCCCACCAGGTACTGCCTATAGTACTAAGTCCCACAGATAGGTAATGTTTCAGCTTTGTTAAGAAAACCATTCAGTCCAATGAGCATTTCTAATTACAGCATTAATCCAGTCAATGTATAATGTACACAAATATATTTTACTGTAGGCTGTCTTTGAAGTGATTCTGAGACTTCAAGTTTTCTTCCTAACTGATCATTCCATGGCACACAATTATTTATTACATTGTAAGAATTTTTTGTTGCATTGTATGGCATGCATCATACACTTTACTAGGAATCTTCTCCTGTTCCATTTATCTTTTGTTACTGTTCATTTGATTATAAATGCATTTAGTCAGCTATTGATTCATTGTCTAATTGGCTAAGTGATTAGTTGGGCTGCAGTCTGTGTCACTTCATGTCTTGAAATCTGCTGCAGACAGCAGAAAACATGCTTACGCACTAGAAGTAGTTTACCAACCTTACTGCATCATCAAAAGTGTAGAAACACATGACTCGGAATCACAAAGTACCTTTTATCTGCTCAGCATACTGGACAGAGGAATAGCTGGCATATCCAGCACCTGGAGACATTCCCCAGTCTCACACTCCTTAACATGGTCGAGGAACAAAAAAAGAAAAAAAAAAACAGTCCACGATCTTAGCTGGTGCACTTGAAATGCAGGTCCTGTTTCTGCACCCTACACCTGCCTCTTCTTCCACAGCTGATAGTAAAAAAGAAAGCAAGAAAGAAATAAATATGCTCTTCTCTTTCCTTAAACTATAGCAAACTGCTTATTGCAGCTGTAACACACTTTTGCTGCAGTACATGCACAAGAAACACAGAGCACTAAAGCATTTCAGTTTAAACAACAGCAGATGCTACAATTTATACCACACATGGAATGCTACACAGCTCAGATTTATCTTAGAAAAGAAATGATACTCTTTTTAAACTGTAGCAAACTGCTTGCTACAGATAGCAAGCAGATGTTAAAGTTTGCATCAGAGACAGAACACTACAGCACTTGGATTTGCCTTAAACATTTATTTTTCATTTAAACTGTAGCAGATTGCTGTTATATTTGTAGCAAGTAGTTGCTACAGTTCAACCACACACACAGAGCACTGCAGTGCTCAAATTTGACTGCCGATGCAGTGCCAGCATTTAAAAGCCAGTATGCACTTACTAAAGAGCAATCAAGATAGCTCAATCATACTCTCTAACACTTTGTGTCTGCGACAGCTGATCACTTCACCTCACTGTAGCTACACTACTGATGTAGGAAATTAAAACAGAAGTTTATTAATCTTTACTTCCAGTGAATAAACTAAAGTAAAACACATGTATATTAAATCAGAAAGCACACTTTACATGATAACAACATAATTACTACAAAAGGAAAAGATAACAACAACACTACATCTATATTAAAAGCTTTGAAGTAACCAGCAACCTGTACCAGACATGTCTCTAATAGTACCTCCTTCTCTAACCCAAAGACATTGCTAATATTCTTGCAGAAAAATTATCTTCCAATTTCACCCTGTCTACCCACTTTCCATTCTGCCTCCAGTTCCCCTCACATGTCCCCTCACAAAAATCACTCTGGAGAATGTCTTTTTGCACTTTTCAAAATTAAAATGACCAAATTCCATCCAGCCTGAGAATGTAACTGGCCATGCTGTTACTTTACAATGATGATGATGATTAGCCAGTGAGAGTAGGCCTCCACCATCATGAAAAGCTCTACAGGTTGCACACAGCTATCTGTAACTGAGGTCTGACTTAGTAGGCCTTCCCTATGTGAAGTTGTGATGCCCCTGCACTTCAGTAATCAAGAAGCCTCAATCCTCACCACTAGCATCAGTGAGGGACGTATACATTGGGAGGATTACAAGTACACACATAGTAAAGTACAATTTCCCTTAAGAGCACACAGAGGTCACAGTCAGTCTAGTGCTGGTTTTTTCCTCTTTCTCCAGATCTCCAGTAAGACTTTCCAATGGCACAGCTGTAGAGTTAAGATCTCAGCCGAGTGGTCAAGCCATAACCTCCAGTACCCTCTCTGTCCAACCAGTGCTTCATGTCCCTGCCCAAGTAGCTGACACACACACACGCACACACAAACACACACACACACACACACACACACACACACACACACACACACACACACACACACACACACACACACACAGTTTGAGATTTGATTTATATACAAACACACAGACACTCCTGAGGAAGGTGGGCACAGGTTTACTAGCAATGCCCCCTTCTGCCCAGACTGTAAGGTAGTCATCACTGCCACCAACCACTCCTTATCAGCTACTCTAAGGCCCTTACAAAGGGTGCCCAATCCTACTGTGTAATGTTACTATTATCCAAATGGGAAATGTGACCAAAGACCAAGGCTATTTAGGAGTGGACTGTACAATGTCACCAAATACATATGCAAGTACTGTAAACGTTTAAATGTCTCTAAAGTGGGAGGATGGCATAATGGTTAAGGTGTTTACCTTAGAGATGGAAGGTCCATGGTTTGATTCTCACATGGGGAAATTGGCTAGGCTTGAAATGGCTCATAAGGGCAGTTAGCCTAGTTCTAACCTATCCTATGAACCTATAAACAAACCAGCCACAAGGAAAAGGTTTAAATATATTTAATAATCATAAAAGAACAAGACAATATTCAAACAACACAGTAACTATATAGTTCAGAATGACAGGAAATATTTTAAAACAACATTGCAGGACAGTCTCAAATAACTACAGAAAACATCTAAACTAATCTGTCTATCTCTAAAAGATACTATGTCCTAAATAACTTACTTACAGAGCAAGGAAAATGCAAATGATGACAGTTTCTAGGTCCAAGACAAGATACAAAATGCCCAGTCTTTCTCTGAGAGAGTTCTAAAATTAGTAATCAACATTACTGCTGGGTAAGCTTAGATGAGATTACTCTTTGTCACCTGACTTCAGTTCCCAGGCTAAACAGATACTTAGAATTTAACACATCTGTGTCAAAAATACATATCTCTCAGAAGTGTGCAGCTGCTAGGAAGTCACAGAGCAATAAAAACACTTTTACATTTAAAACCTAGTAATTATTTCTGTTTCAACACAATAGGAAAACCTCTAGCTCTAGACATTGTGTCTGCTTGCTGCATTGAAACCGAGATAATGCAATCGTAAAACACTTTACCTTTCAACTTATTTTCTAGAAGTTTTGCAAATTAACTCTGTATGTTCCAGCTTCTACTATTAAAATATACAGTTGCACAGGTATATAGTTTATATACATTTCTGTTCTTTTCCAGTAGGGTACACTGTGGTTACATTCTTGAAACTCAGTACATAACATACAGTTCTCTTACATTTGTAGGACAAGCATATGAATCATATTACTGTTCACAAATGACATATGATTATTTACAAAATTCCAGATTGCTGGACTGGCAGTGTCACATTTCTATATAAATCATATTAATATTTTCAAGTGACATATAATTATTTACAAAACTCCAGATAGTGGGCTGGCAGTGTCACAGAAGGCTAGGGAGAATTCAGGAATTTGCACAGCTCTTTTGAGATGCTTGTCCATCAGATTTACATAAGGTTTTGGGGAAGTAGTAATGCTTGTTTGGAACTTCCTTTCTACTGACAGCTACTTTGAGACATGATTTGGCCAGGGAAATATTTTGTTTCTCCGTACTCTGTTTTCAGGTGGCACTGACAGCCTGCCATGAGAATTTGATCATTCACTTCAAAAAGAAAACATTGCTAAAATAACTGGATGTCTTGAAACTTTGATTAGCTGAGGTTTAACATGCCAGCACAGGCTGTCTGGCAAACACTGAAGTGAATGACTTTTCAGACCATTTTAAAGGTGATCAGGATAATCTAGGCAGCCTTATAGAAAAAAATAAAGTTCATTTTTTTGAAGAAAAAAGTTCTGAGAAAGGTTGTGTTTTTACATTTTATACTATTCATTGACAAATGTGTTTGTACAATAAATAACATGCAGAAAGCAATTGATCTGATTTTTGTTTCTCTTTTTCAGGAAATCATGAATTTGATTTTGGTCTAGATGTTTTAGAAGATTTTAAAAGAGAAACACAATGTACTTGGTTTCTTAGCAATGTGTATGATAAAATATCATCTGAGCCCCTTGGCCATGGTGTTGTGAGTCGGGTTATTGAATGGAATAATTTGAACATAGGTCTGATGGGACTAGTTGAAGAAGATTGGCTGGATACCTTAAACACTGTTGATAAATCAGATCTGCTCTATTTTGATTATGTAGAGGTCGCTTCAAAACTGTCAAAGGAACTTAGAAATAAAGGAGCCGAAATTATTATTGCTTTAACTCATATGAAGTGGAGTAATGATATCAGGCTGGCACGGGCAGCTTGTGGACTAAATCTGGTGCTTGGGGGCCATGACCACAGTTATGGTGTCATTGATGAAAATGGAATCTTAATTGTCAAAAGTGGCTCTGATTTTCGAAGTCTGACAAAGATTGATATTTCAAGAAGCAATAATTCATTTCAGTATGCAACTCAGAAAATAGATGTTTTAAGTGATCTAGATGAAGATATTAATGTGAAAGCTATTGTTGGGGAATATATTGCAAATCAGCAGGTATGTACTTGCTTTGTTTAGCACACTATTTAAGCAACTTTTCTATATATTTTCTTAAGACAGTTTGTTATTATATATTTATGTTTATTTATAGATAATTTTATTGATGGGAAAATAAAACTGAAAATATATCAGATTTATTATTATTATTATTATTATTATTATTATTAAGTAGTCCAAGGAGTCACTTTCTAAATTAGATTTTTACTTCCCACTTACACATTTTTCTTCTAACAGCTGAATAGTGCAAACTGTGCAGTTTCAGGAATTCCTTACTTCTGCAAAGTATTGTACTCAATGTCTCATACACTGTTTTGATAACTAGTGAAGCCTAATAATTTCTGATATATCTGCAAGGTATCAGTATCTGTAAGAAGGTAGAACTCACTTTATGGTGGACTCCAAGTACATATCAGAAATCTAGCATCACTGTCAAGAGAAATGAATTAAAGTCTTACCCTAGTAATCTGATATCAGTGGACTGTACCACCACTAAGACTGAAGGCCTTCCTTGATATGTCCATGTCTGGAATACACACTTTTTACCAGTCACCATAAAGATTTCACCTATGGGGATGTAGATGTAGCTCTTTTGGCATTTTGGCACAGACAAGGTATCGCACATTGTGTACATCTGTGTAGTCATCCTATGAGCCCAACATTTCCTTTTCAGCTTCTCTCACAAATTGGGTCTCAAACCTTTTTTTTAATAGTTTATGCCCACCACCCCCATCCTCCTCATAGCTGACAATCAGTTGACCCAGAGTGCCACTCCTCATGCACTAGGTCTAATAAACCCAACAAATCTCAGCTGAACTTTGTCCAACTCATGTTTGGGGCCAGTGAGGAGTATGAGGCACCTGGAGACAGTGACATATATATTGTCTTGGGACTAGACATGCAGGCAACACAATTATTATCCAGACTGTTCAGTACTGGAGTCATTTCCCTGTCTCCCAAAACACACTACCCTCTACATGTCACTAATCTCTACTGAAAATCAATCACAATACACATTACATGAAAATTAAGTGTTTTTTGAATTATTTATTCTTTGAAGGGCTGATATCTAAATCTAAATATGATTTCTTATTAGTAAAGGCCCCAAGGATACCTGTAATATTTGATATCCCGAAAGTCCATAAAGATTAGCTTAATCCATCAGTATGTCCCATAAAGGCAGCATCCTGATCGATGACAGAACTCCTGGCCAAGTTTATTGATTAATGACTTAAGAACTTTCTTGATGGTGAAACTACAGTACTAAAAGATTCATAGCACTTTCTAAATCTCTTCATATGTCAGATATACAACAGAGATGTGCTGTTTATTAATATTGATATAGTGGATTTATACAACTCCAAACCACATGATATAGGCCTTAAGTGGTTTGAAAAATCCTTTATCTGACAGAGGTGTGAGATGACTTACAGATTGTATGGCTTTTCCATCAACTTGTAATTATATATATTCTGAAGGCAATTATTATCACCAGTAGATGAGAGTAGCAATCTGAGCTGTATCAGCCCCCATTTATTCAAACATTGTACTGCCTTACTGGGAAAAGTATTATGTTTTGAATTTTGAGTACAAAAGCACATTACAATGTATGGCAAATTTCTTGATATTCTTATATTAATGGAAAGGATCAAGCGCAGAATATTTTGAATGCTTTTGTTACTTAGAAACCACAAGCAATTTTTTGAAGATTACCAAAACAGTTGAGAAAATGATTAATTGTCCACATATCATGATACTATTTATTTAGTTAGTTATTTATTGCTTAGATTTGTTTACTGGAATAGTCTAACTTGGCGGAAAGCTTTACCTTTTCAGTAGAGGCCCAGGGAGAAAATATACTGAAAAGAGATATATGATGTAGCACATCAACCATTTACAGAAAGCCAATCTTTTCAAATGCCTGTTTTCATTTTTCAAGCTGTCACCTGTATAAGAAGAAATTTCTGACATTAAAAGTTCAGTTTGCAATTGTTTCTAGCATTATAAAAATAGCTGTTTGTTTAAATAAAGAATGTCAAGCACTTAAAGTAAGCTCTTGTATTAAAAGCCATATATGAAGTTAACAGGGCCAGAGAGACAAGATTTAAACCTATTCTAGGGGACAGAAAATTTCAGCTAAATGGTGTTGTACCTCATAGTCCAGAGAAAATGTAGGTAGTAGTGGTATCAAATTCACTGAAGTCCCAGGTAGTCAAGAATATTTTAGAAAAGAACTGGTAAACGGTATGTGATTTAGATGTTCAGATAAGACTGGGAATGAAGATGGACATTGTACATAGTAGGAACTAAAATTTAAATGAGGTATTTGAGACTGATAAACAAAAAAAATAGAAAATAAGTGTAAGGCAATTATGAAAACGGGTGGTACATGTAAATGGTGAACTTACATCAATGTTGGTTCTTATGTGGTGGTCCCAGTTACCACAGAATGATTCCTTGTAGGGGTAAATGTGATTGTAACACCCAAGGAGTGGTATACTTGGCATCATGTTTGTCATGTAATTGTTTCCATATAGAGAACACAGAACAAAATTAAGAATTCAAGGCACAATTATGACATAAAAAAATTATGAAAAATGCTCTTTATAGAACTTATTTTGATTGTGAGGATTTCAAAAAATATTTATTTTTTGTAGTTGAGAAGGTTTAAAAACTAAAGAAGAAAGGGCGATCACAGATTGTTCATACAGGGTGCATTTGTACGCATCCTACACAAGACTTTGTAATAGAGACATCTTTTTATGCTGACTGGACTACACAAAATCTTATATATTTTGCTTTCAGTGTAAAGTATTTTGTGCTTTATGTAGGTAAAACGGACAGGCTTTTTAAAGACAGCATATTAGAGCATATGAATGATATTAAAAACAAGGAATTGAATAATGCTTTAGCACATGTTTCTGATAAAGGTCAGGGACATATGTTTAAATTCATCGCTATAGAGCTAGTTGGTGTAAGTACAGCTGGTGGTGATTCCACGAAATTAACTGAAACGAGAGAACAGAAGTGGATTACTTATTTAAATGCAGATAAACATCCTGGTATTAATGAGCATGTTTCTCTAAAACCAGTGTTGAAGGCATGCCCACTTCCACATTAGTTTGTCATTATAAGATAGTTATATTCTACGCAGCTGATTGGTTGCTTTGGTATTTAAATGCTGATATGTGAAACACTGTTTAATATGTCTGAAGAAGCAGTCCGAGGACTGTGAAAGTGCTTACCTTTGCTTTCTGGTTTCATATTAAAGTTTTTTGTTTTATCTTAGCTTTGGTGATCGTCCTTCCTTCTTTATTTTTTAGTACTTTATTGTTAGAATGATCTTTGCCAGTCGTTTTGATTTTTTTCTACTTGAGAAGGTCTGTATGAATACCAGGGGGCCACTTGGAACAAAATTAACTGAGTTGGCAGCTGCTTTAAACCACAGAGTGGCAATCCGTAATGAACTTTACTTAAAGTCTTAATTATGATAATTGCAATAAATGGACTTTATAACATTTAGCATGTTAAGTTTTACACAATTTAAAATAGTAAATTTGGGTTAATATATACACACCCACAAATATATATTTATTTACAAAATCATTTTTTAAATTTTGTTTTGCTTCAAAGGATCAATCAGAACTGAGTATATTTACTAAAGAGGTCTTTTAATACTATTCATAAAAATATAGTAAATGAATTTATGTTTATGATGAGTAATAGTACTTTAAATTGGTAGTCATAGCAAGCTGATGAATGTAACGTTATGTGATTACCGGTTTATATAAAAACAGCACTTCAGTCACTGAGAGATGATTGCCCTAAAGTAATTTTATTTAATAAAGTTTTTTTATAAATTGGTTTCTGAGTTTTGCATATCTTATGCATTCCAGTAGAGTTTTTTCTTTTAACATGTTTCTACACGTTGAAACGATAACAGCATCTTATATATTGTCAAGGAAGGATTTTTTTTCTTGGTTATGCTCTAAATTCCTCACCCTCACACATGTACTGACTCAAGAATACACATGTAGTGGGCATGTCAGTATAACATCCCGTCTCTGCAGTTGCTCAGCCATTACCCAGTCTCCCCAAAGACAATGTCCTCAGCATGTCCCCAACCTCCACCAAAAATCAACCACAATCTGTGCCCATGTACATACCCTCTGTCCCAGGAAGAGCGTACTCATCCTCTCTCACCAGCTCTGCAGAAGACTAAGCCACTAATCGGATCTGGGTCACCTGGTCCTTAGTCAGGACTTTATCCATGTATGTCACACTGCTGGCTTGGGTTTCAATTATACCTCTCAACTGTAGAGATTTTTGCAGAATGTCCATATTTTTGCCTTATATTTTTTGTCTTTTCCTCATAAAATTTGTGACTTTCTGGCAAATCACTGGGATGATCTGAGGATTGAAGTCACTAAATGACATACATTTGTTTTTCAGACTTCGTATCCTTCAGAAAAATGCATGCTAAGAGAAATGTTGTTATTCTGGCAACTTTCTAAGTTTATAAAAGCATGATTTAAAATCTGTCCCTATTTTTGAGCCTTTGTCGCCCCATTTTATGAGTCTTTGTCCAGATTTTGTGGACTAAAAGGTTGAGAAGTATGGTTTCAATCTCTACTCTTACTGTTGATGAAGTTTCAAAGTGCATAAGTCTTGTAAAGAAAGTGGAGATTTTTTACCTCCCTGGCAGTTTCACGCAGAAGTAGGCATGCCTTGGGATTGGCTTTTGTGATTGACATGACAGTTGCTGGTAATGTAGTATGCAAATAAGGCTTAATTGACAAAAATGAAGATCATGCAATGACATCGTTCATACATTTGCAGGTGATTGTCAATTTTGCAAATCAGCCCTTGAAGTACTGCAGGTGTTAAAATGTCTTACTTACACATTTCCCTTTGCCTTACAGCAATGGGTGTTTGCAAAACAAGGTGCAGAGAGACTACACTTTTAAAAACAAATTGTTTTACACAGGATCAAAAACTATGTATCCTGCCCTTTGAAATGCAGGATGTTCTTCATGTATCACTGTCATCACACTTGGGTTATCTGCCTGCAGGTAGCCCTCAGTCGGCCTGAATACCAGAGACTTAGTATTTCTGCATCAGTTGCTGTTGCTTCAGGACTGACGTCAGGTCGTCAGGGGTATAGAAACAGGCAGCTGAAGCCATTACATCAATCTTTCTTGCCGAGGAGCCCGAAGCAGAAGTAGTTCGCACGAGTGCCGGTTGGCCACTACCTGAGTTTTCATTTCCGAATTGAATCAAACTGAAGTCTTCTAAAGCTAAGTACCCCATTGGGGATCCTTTTTTCTTGCTCTAACCGATGTCAGAAAAAGTTAACAATTGTCTCACCTGTCGAAAGCAAATACCACACCGAGATTTCCATTCTTACTGCGTAACCTGTTTAGGCACAGACCGTGTTGTCAGTTTTGTGCTTTGTTCAACGCCCGAACTATTCGTCGTCAGGCCCTTATTGTTGCTAAATACTTTCGCTCCCGATCTCCGTATTCTGAAATGGCTTCGGTAAGCCATCCGACTACCGATCTTCTGAAAAAAAACGTAAGGATAAAGACGGAGGCAAACCGCACAGGTCCAAAACTGCCAGCGACGCTTCCGTTAAGTTAGTCGCCAGTTCACCGGTACTCAGTGAGGCACATTTGCAGCCTCTGATGCCTGCTTCAATGGATTCGCAAGCCACTACCGAGACCCGTTCGGAGTCCAGTATGCTGCAAAACTCTTCTTTGAATACGGAACCTGCAGATGTCTGTACCGTGGATGGGTCTGGAACCGCTGTGCAGGCACTGGCTTCTGAGGAAGTTCTTCGCGCTACTGATATTCGACACAAACCAACAACTTTCACGTCTTCAGTTCTGTCTAAAACTACCACGGTTCTAAGGCCAAGAGTATGAGCTACACCTAAAAAACCGACAACCCAAACTCAAGCACCTGCTTCTTTGCCATAACATCAAATGCTTAAAATGGCAGAAGACTTGATTATGCTGATTAGGGGTGTGACAACTGGGAAAAGATGGGCGAAGGCTGCCAGCCTAGTCAAATAGAATTTGATATATAATTCTGGCATTTGTAAATACATGTAAAATACAGGCATGTTTCTTGGGTGTAAAGAATACTGTGAAATGTGGAACTACAAAATATGTGACAACATTGCACTCTACTGACCCAGTGAAGCATGTTGTACCCTTTCATGTTAGAATTCGGCTCCAGGGCAGCTGGATGAAGATTTCATGCCTATTGTTTTAAGGCTAAAGTTTATAACTAGAATTTAGATGTGGAAGGGGCTGTATTGCTCTGGTTTCTACTAGCATATACATGTGAAATGTATTGTAAGTTTCTGAGGAGGTTTAGCTTGCTAAATGAATCAGTTTGTGGCCTAAGAACTCAGACCAGGTGTTAAGATGATGCAATATGAATACTGGGAAAACCTAAGTGTCAAAAATGATTTTGGGAGGGCCTTAGAGACATGTTTGTTAGTAATGTTTAAATACTGTTTCTCACAAGAGACTGAAAAGCATTTTGACTTTGGACATCTAACTTATCAGCACTCTGCCTTGTGCTCACATGTACGTTTTAGCACTGTGATTTCTTGTAGGAATAGTTAAGGTTAGTAGAGATTAATTAGGTGTTTTTCTTTGAGATCAGACCTGTCCTACTGTATTAAGTTTCTGTATGATCTCTGAACTCTTAGATATCTCTGTGGTGTAGTAGCTTTGTCTTGTGCTTTAATTATTTATTATTAACTATTTTTAAAACCTTCTACCTGTGGCTGATTTGTGTAGAGATAAGCTCTAGAGTACATTGCATATTCATAAAGGTTATTGTAATAGGCCACTCTAAAGTAAGCCTTGACTGTTAGTCATACTACCATTGGATAATAATATTGCACAGCAATAATTGGACACCCTTTTAAAGGCCTTTTAGTAGCTGATATTATTAACTGGGTGGTGGCAGTAATTACTACTGTATAGTCTGGGTAAAGGGCCACAGCTGCAGAATCTGTGTCAGCCTTTCCTGGGAGTGTCTGTGAAGTTGTATAAATACTTATCTCAAGGTGTGTGTGTGTTGTGTCAGCTACTTAGCAGGGACACGAAGCACTGGTTAGATAGAGAGGGTACTGGAGGTTTTAGCTTGCCCAGTTAGGCTAAGACCTGGACCATATAGCTGTGCCAGTGGGGAGTGTTATTGGGGACCTGGTGAGCCAAGGAGCAACCAGCCCCAGACTGACTGTGATATCTGTTTGCGCTTAAGGGAAATTGTACTTTGTTGTGTGTATTAGTTATCCTTTCCTCTTCTAGGAGACGACCTCCCTGGTGTTAATGGTGAGGATTGAGGCTCCTTGATTGCTGGGCCAGGGCACGGTCATCACAAGTGTTTGGCAGTGGTGGGATCTACTTCACATACTAATTGGCTTGTAGTGGTGTGGGTAGAGCGAATTCCTGTAGCTTATGTACAGTGATCTCTAAAAGTGTATTGTACTCTAAAACAGCCACACAGTGTATACTCAGAGTTCAGATCACAATTGTTTTATTTCTTTTGTTGTCTTAGTGTTAGTCAGGGTGAGCAGGCAGCATGTCAGCAAAAGAGTATGGAAAGCTGACAAGGAGCCAGCTGGCGGAGATGTGCCAGCCTAGGGGGCTGGTGCATGGAAACCTGACTAAAGCAGACCTGATTGCAGCCTTGGTTACAGCTGCATCAGAAAACAGCAGCCTGGAGGACAATCAGACTGACAGTGGAGATACAATATCCCCGGAGAATGGACAGCTCAACCTTTCTGCAGTGGATGTAAAAATCCAGCTGGAGCTAAAGAGACTTGAGTTGGAGGCCAGGCATATGGAACTAGAAACAGCCGAGAAAATGAGGAGTCTACAAGCTGAGGAAAATGAACGACAAAGGAGGCATGAGAGGGAAATGCTGACTCTTCGCCAGAGTCATGGAGGTAATAGGGAAGGGGGTAACTGGACCCCAGAAGCACAAAAGGTCAGTAAATTTCTTCCACAGTTTAAAGAGGGGGATAATTTTGATAGCTTCATTCATATGTTTGAGTGGGTATGTAAACAGTATGAAGTTGACCAAAGGCTCTGAGTACAGTTCCTGACCCCCTTACTCTATGGTAAAGCTGTAACTTCTTTAGCAAAAATGCATGACACTGACTGTTTTGATTATACTGCTGGAAAAAGACATTTGTTAGAATGTTTTAAGCTAACACCTGAAATGTATAGGAAAAAGTTTCGTGAGCATAGACGCAAGGCAGATGAAAATGTATGTGAATATGTTGCTGAACTAAGCACTTATTTCCATAGCTGGGTGAGTGGATGTCAGGTCACCACTTTTGAAGGGCTGGCAGACCTTTTGGTAAGGGAACAAGCCCTTAGCACTTTGCCTGAGGACATGAGGATCTGGTTAGCTGATAGACAGCGTGCTACTTCAGAGAAGTTGGGGAAGAAGGGAGAACTATACCTAGCAAGCAGGGAAGCACTGCACAGGAAAGGGACCCCCAGTACTACTCTTGGGTCTAATGGAACCCATGGTGGCAGCACAGACTGCCCCAACAGAATCCGCCAGTAGCAGGAGAAGCCGCTAGTCCAGGTACACGTCCAGGAGCTAGGGTTAAATTTTTGAATGCAACTAGTGGGGCCATGTGGCATACAAGTGTCCATGGAGGCAAGGTGGGGAACCAAAGGTGAGGGAGCCAATAGGTGGGAAAGACAAAATGTCAACAGTGGGTTGTCTTGAGACACCATAGTGTATAACTACCATCCTGCAGATGTCCTGAGAGGGAAGGATTTGAATGAGGCAGTACTATGTACTTATGCAGTTACATGCAGTGAAGCTAGGAGACAAGCATGTGGGTCTGGTAGCCTGGGGGAGACCCAGACTGACTGCATACTTGCAGCCAGGACTGCTGAGGTGGTTACTTCAGGGAGTGAGCTACGCTGTAGCAGTGAGACTGAATGTGAGCCACAGCTGCTTGTGGGTACTGAGGTTCCCTTGGACAGGGTAACTGCAAAGGTAGAGGTGAGTAGTAGTACCCAGGCTGCCAGTGAGGCACCGCTGTCAGAGGAGGCCAGACTTCCTGTGGAAGGGGAGCTGGGAAGGGTTACAAGGAGAGACTTGAGACAGGCTCAGCTCTCAGACCCTACATTGCAAGGCCTGAGGCAGGTAGCTAGGTAGGCACCTGATTGAAGGGGGAATCTGTATACTGGAAAAAAGGTTTACTGTACAGAGAGTGGATCCCTGAGGGAGAGCTAGAAGTTGAGAGAGTACAGCAGTTGGTAATGCCTAGAGCTTACTGACTGGCGCTTCTAGCCATAGCCCATGATATTCCCTTTGCAGGTGATATGGGCATAGAACATACAAAGAGGCGTATTATGCAAAACTTCTATAAGCCTGGAATTTCCAGAGATGTAACAGGGTACTGCAGGACCTGTGAGCAGTGCCAAAAGGTAGGCAAGGCAGGAGACAAGGTGAGAGCTCCTTTGATGCCTTTGCCTGTGAATGAGGAGCCATTTAAGAGGGTTGCTATGGATATTGTGGATCCTCTGAGTACCCCAAGTTCCACAGGGAAAAAGTATATCATAGTAATTGTAGATTATGCTACACGATACCCTGAGGCAGTAGCTTTGTCCTCCATTGAGGCCAGGAAGGTGGCAAATGCTTTGCTAGAGATTTTCAGCAGGGTAGGTTTCCCAAAGGAAATACTGTTTGACAAAGGTGCCAATTTTATGTCAGACCTGCTGGCTTGTCTGTGGAAGTCCTGTGGGGTGAAGCACATGAAGACCACCCCCTACCATCCCCAGACTAATGGTCTTGTTGAGAGGTTAAACTCTACTATCAAGTCCTTGCTATGGGCATTTGCAGATCAGTTTAAGAAGGAGTGGGACAAATATTTTCCCCATCTGTTGTTTGCTTACAGAGAGGTTCCCCAGGAATCCACAGGTTTTTCACCCTTTGAGTTGCTGTATGGGCATAGGGTGAGGGGACCTCTAGATTTAATGCGAGATGAGTGGGAAGGTGAGTGTGTGTTTCACAAGGAGTCTGTTGTGGCATATGTCATGAACCTCAGAACAAGGCTCAGGGAACTCATGGGCCTGGCCCAGGAGAACCTGGCAGAAGCCCAACAACAGAAAAAGGTGTGGTATGACAGGAATGCTCGAGCTAGAGAGTATGCTGTAAGGCAGCAGGTGATAGTTCTCATTCCTATCAGACACAACAAGTTGCAGGCAGCTTGGGAGGGAACCTACAAGGTGGTAAGAAAGGTAAGTGATGTTAACTACATGGTGGAAGTGCTAGGCAGATGGCAGGGGCACAAATTGTACCATGTTAACATGATGAAACCTTACCATGATAGGGAGGCCTTTGTGCTGAGCATTTGCAGTGGATTGCGGGAGGAGTCTGAGGAGATCTGGGGACTGATCTCCTCAGTGGGGCTTGGGCTGACACCTCGGTGGAGTGGGTAGCAATGTCCCAGCAGCTATCTCCTACCCAGTTTCGAGAAATCCGAGCAGTGTTGCAGGAGTTTGTGGGGCATGTTCACCGGGAAACCAGGGATCACCCACCTGGTGCAGCAGCAGGTTGATACAGGACCCCAAAGGCCTATTAGGCAGGCCCCTTATAGGGTGGCTGAGAGAGTCAAACAGACTCTGAGGGAAGAGGTACAGGAGATGTTGGAACTAGGGGTGATTCAAGAGTCCAACAGTCCCTGGGCCTCGCCAATGGTGTTGGTGCCAAAGAAGGATGGCAGCACCAGGTTCTGTGTGGATTACATGAAATTAAATAGTCACACAGAGTCAGGTGCTTACCCCATGCCTAGAACAGATGAGGCCCTAGAGCAGCTGGGTGGGGCTAAGTATCTTATAACCATTGATCTTACCAAGGGTTACTGGCAGGTGCCCTTGACTCCCAGTGCTAGAGAGAAGTCAACCTTTGTGACTCCTTTTGGCTTGTATGAGTTCACAAAGATGCCCTTTCGGATGAAGAATACACCAGCGACTTTCCAGAGGCTGGTAGATCATATCTTCGCAGAAGCAGGAGGGTTTGCCCTTGCTTACATGGATGATATTGCTATCTACAGCTATTCCTGGCAAGAGCACCTTCGGCATCTCAGGGAGGTGCTGGGCAGACTACAGAGGGCAGGGTTGACCATTAAGCCAAGCAAATGTCAAGTGGGTTTGGCAGAGGTCTCCCACCTAGGACATAGAGTGGGGAGTGGTAAGATAAGGCCAGAACCCGCCAAAGTGGAAGCTATACAGGCATGGCCTGCACCCATTACCAAAAAGCAGGTGAGGGCATTCTTGGGGACAGCAGGGTACTACAGAAAGTTCATTCCCAATTATAGTAGCATAGCTGCTCCCCTCACAGACCTGACAAGGAAGAACAGGCCAGATAAGGTAGTGTGGACCCCAGCATGTGAGCAGGCATTGCAGAAGCTTAAGGAATCTTTGGGAGGACCCCCTGTGTTAGCCAGTCCAGACGACAGCAAAGAATTTGTTGTGCAGGTGGATGCTTCAGACTATGGGGTGGGGGCTGTACTTAGCCAGATTACTTCAGAGGGAGAAGAGCACCCAGTGGTTTATCTCAGTCGTAGGCTCCAACCCAGGGAGGAATGTTATGCAGCGGTAGAAAAGGAATGTCTAGCCATAGCGTGGGCACTACAAAAACTTCAGCCTTATCTGTATGGAAGAAAATTCACTGTGATGACAGATCACAACCCACTAACATGGTTAAACAGAGCCAGTCAGCAAAATGCCAAGTTGCTAAGATGGAGCCTGGGGTTGCAAGCATATATGTCAGTGCAGCACTGCAGTGGGAGTAGCAATGCCAATGCAGATGGGCTCTCAAGACAGGGAATGGGGTGAGGTACACCCAGATAGACGTGACACTCTCAAGCAATGTTTCTCAAGGGGCACTTAAAAAACTTGCTTGAGTTCCCCGGGGGGGGGGGGGGTGACGATTGGAGAGAGAAGAGTGAAGACTGCCAGCCTAGTCAAATAGAATTTTATATATAATTTTGGCATTTGTAAATAAATGTAAAATACAGGCATGTTTCTTGAGTGTAAAGAATACTTTGAAATATGGAACTGCAAAATATGTGACAACATTGCACTCTACTGGCCCAGTGAAGCATGTTGTACCCTTTCATGTTAGAATTCGGCTCCAGGGCGGTTGGATGAAGATTTCATGCCCATTGTTTTAAGGCTAAAGTTTATTGCTAGAATTTAAATGTGGAAGGGGCTTTATTGCTCTGATTTCTACTAGCATATACATGTGAAATGTGTTGTGTTGTTGTAAGTTTCTGAGGAGGTGTTAGATTGCTAAATAATGCAGTTTGTGGCCTGAGAACTCAGACCAGGTGTTAAGATGATGCAATATGAATACTGGGAAAACCTAAGTGTCAAAAATGATGTAATTTTGGGAGGGCCTTAGAGACATGTTTGTTAGTAATGTTTAAATACTATTTCTCACAAGAGACTGAAAAGCATTTTGACTTTGGACATCTAACTTATCAGCACTCTGCCTCATGCTCACATGTAAGTTTTAGCACTGTGATTTCTTGTAGGAATAGTTAAGGCTAGTAAAGATTAATTAGGTGTTTTTCTTTGAGATCAGACCTGTCCTACTGTATTGTTTTAAGTTTGTGTGTGATCTCTGTACTCTTAGATATCTTTGTGGTGTAGTAGCTTTGTCTTGTGCTTTAATTATTTATTAACTATTTTTAAAACCTTCTACCTGTGGCTGATTTGTGTAGAGATAAGCTCTAAGCTGGAGAATCTGTGTCAGCCTTTCCCAGGAGTGTCTGTGAAGTTGTATAAATACTTATCTCAAGGTGTGTGTGTGTTGTGTCAGCTACTTGGCAGGGACACGAAGCACTGGTTGGATAGAGAGGGTACTGGAGGTTTTAGCTTGCCCAGTTAGGCTAAGACCTGGACCCTATAGCTGTGCCAGTGGGGAGTCTTATTGGAGACCTGGTGAGCAAGGGAGCAACCAGCCTCAGACTGACTGTAATCTCTGTGTGCACTTAAGGGAAATTGTACTTTGCTGTGTGTATTAGTTATCCTTTCCTCTTCTAGGAGATGATCTCTCTGGTGTTAGAGGTGAGGATTGAGACTCCTTGATTGCTGGTCCAGGGCACGGTCGTCACAAGGGGAAGCCAGCCTTCTCCTGCTAAGAGAAAAAGAGATCTGTCCCCAGCAGCTTTAACAGACCAAGAGTCCGATGACTCTGAGGATTCTGAATATGAAGACATGCATTTATCTGCCTATGAGGATTCAGATGCAGATGAATCCATTTCCTCTGCTTCCCCTCCAGAGGATATTTCTTTTGGTGAAACCCTACGTACTTTAAGAGAGCATTTCCGCTGGGAATGCCAAGACTATCCTCAGTCCAAAAAGAGACTCGGAGAATTTTTAGATTTGCCACAACATAGACCTTTAGCAATACCTCCTGTTCTGGATGTTGTGGATGATGTCTTTATGGAATCCAGTTTAACTCCTGATACTTTACCCCCTGCTCCAAGGAAACCAGACAGGTACAACAGAGTCCCTGACTCTCACAAATTTCTTTTCAAAAATCCTACTGCTGACCCAGAGGTCATTTCCCAGGGGCCTAAAGGTATTAAAGCAACTACAGCTAAGAATCCCACTCCTTCAGAAAGGGATTCCCGAGCTTTAGACAGATGGGGTAAAAAAGTATACACCTCTGCAACTCTCGCCATTAGGGCATTGAATTGCTAGTTTCACATGCTGAAATACCAGCAACATATTATGGAACTTATTAAGCAAAAATTATCTATCTTTAAGGACTGTGCAGAAAATATAGAATTACAAGAGCTTATGCATTCTGCAAGCCAAGTCAGCAAGCATACTTTGCAGTGTGGCTTTGAAGCCCTAGAAGCATCTTGCAGGGCACCAGTCACTGGTTCTGTACTGAGAAGGCATGCTTGGCTTAAGGAGCAGACCTTGCCAGACCATGTCAAATCAAAATTACTAGATGCTCCTTGGAACAAGGACAATCTGTTTGACAGCAAAGCAGAAGAGGTTCTAAAAAGCTAGAGGAAAAAGTGAAATCTATGCAGACAGTCAAAGATTATTTGCAAGTGCAGCCTCGTAGATTCAGTAGACATTGCCCCTCAAAGTATTGGTCCTCTCCAGCCCCCTCAAGGCTAACTCAGACTAGACCCATGGGTAACAGAGCACCCCCAGATTACAGTCTCAGTGTATGCAGAGATCTAAGCAATGGAGTGTCTCCACTTCAAAACTAAGGAGTGCTAAGCCATCCTCTTAAGGAAAGAATTCACAATGACTTCTTAACTCCACTCCTCACCTCTGCCCAACTGCTCATGACCCTAGGAGGAAAACTTGCCCATCATGCAAAAAACTAGACCTCCATCACCAATGACTGATGGGTCCTCAACATTGTATCCCACTGGTAAAAATTTTACTTCCACTCACTGCCAACCCCAAAAGGGTTCCCAGACCTTCCTCCAAACCAGTGGGCAGAGGCACAAAACCAAGTTCAATCCCTGCTCTCCATAAGGGAAATTCACCCTGTTCCTGCAGAACAGGTAGGTCAAGGGTTCTATTCCAGACTTTTCCTGGTACCCAAAGAGGGCACTTGGCACCCAATACTAGATCTTTCCATTCTAAACACCTTCCTGGTGGTACCAAAATTCAAAATACTCACCCTTCAGCAGCTTCTTCCTATGCTGTCCAAAGATGGTTAGCCACCCTAGACCTAAAACAAGCCTGTCTGCACATCCCTATCAGGGACTCATGCAGGAAATACCTACATTTCATGGCAGGATCTATGAATTATCATTTCTCTGTGCTTCCCTTTGGCTTATCCACTCCTCCCAGAGTATTAACAAAATGTCTGGCTCCAGCCATTGCCTATTGCAGACAGAGAAAAATTCAAATTTACCTGTACTTGGATGATTGCCTGATTCAGGCAGGCAGTCAGGAAAAGCTGTTGCAGCACCTGACATTTGTAAAGAACCTTCTTACCTACCTGGGGTAAACTATCAATGAAATGAAATCAAAACTAGTCCCCAATCAAAAGATTGTATTCCTGGGAGCAAGCTTGGACACTGCATCCCAGATGGCATTCCTTACTCCAGAAAAACAAGCCTATCCCACAGGCTACTTCACTCAAATGGCCACCAGAACCCAGCTATCCACAAAGAAAATCCTGCAGGCCCTAGGGTTCATGGCCTCTTGCATTCTACAAATTCCATATGCCAGACTGCATACGAGGAAACTTCAGTGGTACTTAAAAAGTCTTTGGTGCCAACATTCTCAGGACCTGGAAACAGTCTTACCTATCATACCTTGTCTAAGGACAGAATTTCTTTAGTGGGCAGCAGCATGCAACCACATCAAGGGACTTCCCTTTACTCAACCACATGCTGTCCAGACCCTAACCACAGATGCATCAGACTATGCCTGGGGGGCACACCTGGATGACAAGTGCATTCAGGGTTACTGGAGCCCAAGTCATGTTCATCTGCACATCATCCAAAAAGAGATGCTAGCTGTTCAGCATGCTTTGACAGCTTTCAAATCCCTACTCTCACCAGGACCCCTGCTGATAAAAACAGATAACACCACAGTTATGTGGTACATCAACAAGCAGGGGGGAACCCACTCTTATCCACTCTGCAGGCTAGCCATAGCCCTGTGGAACATGACCTTGGCCATGCATATTCATCTGCAAGCTCAATTCCTGCCAGGCAAACAAAACTCTCTGGCAGATGACTTAAACAGAAATCTCCTAGATCCACACGAGTGGCAATTAGACCCCAGCACTTTCAGCCTTCTAACCCAGAAATGGGGGACCCCGGAGTTGGATCTTTTTGCCTCCCCCTACAATCACTGGCTCAGCAAATTCTGCACCAGGACACCTCACAACAGGGCCTGAAAAGTGGATTCCCTATTCTTCCACTGGGTAAACCTCTCAATCTATGCATTCCCCCTCATCCTCTTCTCACAAGAATACTACTCAAGATAAGACAGGACAGACCAAGGGCAATTCTGATTGCCCCAGACTGGCCATGCCAGCACTGGTACCCACTACTGCACAGCCTGGCACCTACCCCAGATCCCAACCCTCCTCACTCAGCAGGAGGGACAGATCTTGCATCCACAACTGCAAACCCTAAATCTTGCAGCCTGGCTTATTCCTTGAATTCTCCCCTAGTGACCAGCCTAAGCAAGCAGGTGCTGGACGTCATTCTTGAAGCCGGAAGACCCAGTACAAGGAAATCCTGTGCTGATACATGGAAAAGGTATTGTTCCTGGATTCAGTCTAAAGGAGAGGACACAGCACTGCCCTCCTTACCTGTAATCCTGGATTACCTAGCAGATCTACTCCACAGAGGCCTATCCTTCTCCTCCATTAAGATCCATGCGTCTGCCATCTTGGCTCATTACAACACTGAGCCACCTCTCTTCTCTCTTCCTCTCATCAAACAGTTCCTGAGAGGGGCAAACAACTTATGGCCACCAAAGAGAGCCACCACCCTTGATGGAACCTTAACTTTGTACTGGAAAAGCCCACGCTACCCCCCTTTGAGCCAGCAGCATCGGCAGAGTTAAAATTCCTCTCTTGGAAAACAGCCTTGCTTCTAGCCATCACTTCAGCTAGAAGAGTTTCTGAGCTTCAAGCACTTATGTCTGTGGAACCCTTCATTATTTTTCATGCTGACATGGTCCCCCTCAGGACTAACCCTTCCTCTATGCCTAAAGTGGTGTCCAGTGTGGCTCTCAATCAACCTATCCATTTGCCAACCTTCTTCCTTAATCCTCAAAATAAAGGGGAAAGGATCCTGCACTCCTTAGACATGCACAGACAACTCAGACTCTACCTTGATAGGACTAAGCCCTTCAGGAAATCTGACCAGTTACTTGTCAGTTTTGCACCAAGGGCAGACGGCAAAGCCATTTTAAAACAAACAATTTCCAAATGGATAGCACACTGTATCCATTTCTACTACAAACACCATGGGAAACCAGCCCCTCAGGGGGACAGTCCGCATTCCACTAGGGCAACTTCTACCTCTACAACATTCCTCAGAGGAGTCCCTACCAGGGACATTCTGGAAGCTGCTACCTGGAGTTCTGTTCACACCTTCACCAAGCATTACCACCTACCTATTTTTTTCCAAATCCAGGGCAGGTTTTTCAACAGCAGTCTTGCAGGGCATACTAGCCAGCCCCAACTCTTCTTGACTGCCTCCACCCATTCTTCATCTTTGGGAATCAACCCAAGTGTGATGACTGCAACAGTGAAACACAATGAACATAGTACAGTTGTGTACACTTACCATAAATGTAGATGTTCGAGTGTATTCACTGTTGCAGTCCTGACTTCCCACCCTCCAGCCCCCTTGTCTCTCTCTCTCTCTCTCTCTGTCTCTCTCCTCTCTAGGTCTATTACTCACCCCTTACAGGGCTATTGGTATTTACTTTTTACTGGTGGTGTTTTTCCCACCATAACTTAACTCCCTATTTGGGGGGCTCCTGACATTTGGGACAAGAAAAACTGATGAAATGGCATCGGCTGGCTGTTTTTATATCCCTGGCGACCTGACATCAGTCCTGAAGCGACAGCAACCAATGCAGAAATACTAAATCTCTGGTATTCGGGCCAACTGAGAGCTACCTGCAGGCAGATACCAAGTGTGATGACTGCAACAGTCAATACACTCGAACATCTACATTTATGGTAAGTGTACACAACTGTACTTTACTGCTAGCACGTATATGATAATCATGTATCCTTGCCTGTGAAATGAAGGTTACTATTGGCATTGGTCACTTAAGGGATAATTGCATTTTATGATGTCTGTAAGTTCTATTTTTAAAAAGCAGGCATTTGATTAATTTCTCTTACTTATAACTTGGCACAGCACCCGGGTGAGGTACGCAGGTACCAGTGCAGCCACATTACTACCCATCATACAGCAACATGTTTTACCTGGCTGAATCCCTATTTCAGACCAGTGTGAAGCTTACCATCGCATCTGGCAAATACCAGGAATGAATTACGGCCATGTAACAGTAAATCACGTAAATATTTTGTGGACCCAGTTGCAGGTGCCCTCACCAATTCTGTGGAGTCCATGTGGTGTTGTTGCAAGAAACAATTTAAGGCAATGAATGGTACCTTGAAACACATAGTTTAGAGCCATTTACACAAGTTCATGTGGAGAATGAAATATGGGAAACACTTTGATCAGCTATTTATGTGTTGTCTCGCTCACATCTGGGAATTCCGGGAAGGTGAAGTAAGCGAGGGGTGCAGAGGGTGCAGAGATGTTGCGCGAACCCATAGGAGAATTTAATGAAGCAGAATGAATCGAGGGTGCTGAGATGTATAGAAGACTGCATGCCACAAAACCACCACCATTCATAATGCATGTCTGTTTTGATAAGCCGCTGTTTGAAAAGATATATCTATATTTCTTGTTTATATGAGTGATAATCGTATGTCATGATTTGTGTAATTTCCACATTGCTGACACTGGCATTTGCTTCTTTTATTAATAAACAGGTTACCTTCATTTTACTATGTGTATCTTTTTGCATGCCATTGCTTCCTCAGTCACATCTGTAATCATACATTTAGGTTTGCAGAGAACTTCTCTGTTTTTTTTTTTTTTTTAATTTCCCCAAGTCTTTTGGGGTCTAATGCCATGATGGGAATGGGCCCATTCCTATGTCAAAGTATGATTAAAGTTCATGAAATTAGTATTGTTTCAGTCTTTGATGTCAGCCAGAAGTGCTGTTCGCAGCACCCGCAATGTGCCCAATAATGACTCCTGCAATTCGTATGGGGTTACATATACTGGTCTTAGTCTTTCGGCTTTTCCCGGTTAGGGGTCGCCACAGCGGAACTCTGGTCCGCTAATGATTGGCAGTAGATTTTTACATGCTGGCTTGCCGGGCCTAACGCACAACCTTCAACGAAGGAACGCCCATTCACGCATGTCGGCACACAGAAGACGCTCTAACTGAGAATCGAACGTGCAACGTGTAACTGTGAGGCAACAACGCTACTGCAGCACCACCACCGCAGTCACATATACTATACTGGTAATATACGTGAATACGAGTGTAGATTATTTTTTATAAGACCCATTGCTCCTACTACTATTGGCACTTTATGGGTATATTTCTTCCACATTGTTTTCATTTCTGCCTGCAGATTCTGATATTTTATGACTTTAGTGTGTCTCTGTACATAAGACACTGTAGTCACTGGGTGTGGCGATTTCAATGATCATTGCTACTTTTGTCTTCTTTTCATGGACCACTATATCTGGTTTTCTAGCATCTGTCTTTAGAACTGTTGGTAATGGGTGATCCCATGTGATGTAAACTTCATCATTTTCTATGTTGCTTTGTGGCTCATGTTTCCAGTCTTTTTCAGCCACTACATTACCATAATGTTTGCACAATCCCCAGTCCAACAGCATTGCCACATTATTATACCTTTCAGTATTCTTCCCTTATTATATTACAACCAGCAACAAGGTGTGCGACTGTTTCCAATTTGGTTTTACAAAATCTACATTTGTCTGTTTCTCCCACATGTTCAATGGACTTTGTAAACCAGCGTGTGCTTAGCCCACTGTCTTGGGCTGCCAATATTAACCTTTCATCTCTTGGTTTGAATTCATCTCTCCTTAACCATTCCTGCTTTCGTTCCTGATCAACATGAGGTTCTTCCAGAAGTTTTCTATACTTACAACTTTATTTATGCATTTTCCACATTTCTTGCCTTCTCATCTGGTCCTTCACCTTATATTCTTTCTTTTTTTTTTTTTTTTTGTTGGAATATTCAGTTGCTGCCTGATTTTATTTACCTCTGGTTTAATTTTCATTCCTACTTGACACCGATATGCTTCTGCTAGATTAAGCACAGACGTTGTCTTAGAGTTATTCTCCTCATGTTTCAAAACTTTCACTATGTTTGGGTCTTGTGAGGTCAGCAGATGTGTGCGGAGTCTGATGATTGCAGATCTATACATGTAATCAGTTTCAAGAAGGCCCATCCCTCCTTCAGAACGGGGAATGTATAATCTTGGTATGCACTGATTTTTATAAATCATTTGGTGAGGATGAAGCATCCTAATTGTTTTCCTATCTAATCTGTCCAACATGTTTTGGGGCCAGTCAATCACTCCAAAGCTGTAAGTTAGGACAGAAAGAGGAAATTGGTTTATAGCTTGAATTTTGTTCCTAGGTGTCAATGCTGTTTTCAGGATTAAGTCTTCTAAAGTATTCCTTACTAAGTTTTGTTTGCATTTGTTCATGTTTTATTGTTGATCCTTCATCAATCCCCAAATATTTATACACTCACTCTTGCTCAAGTTCTTTTATATTACATTCTTGTCCCAAACTGATGTCTTTCTGTTGCTGCAGTTTTCCTGCTTAAAGTTTTCTTTTGCACATTTATCAAAACCAAATGACATTCTTATATCATCTGAAAAAGATTTGAAAACTTGCACTTATACTTTCAGTTCCTCATCTGATGGGCTATACAGTTTTTAGTCATTGACAAAGAGAAGATGAGAAGTCTTTACACTTTGTTGTTTTCTAAGAACCAAATTACAGCCATGGCCTAAGCTGTTATGTAGACAGCTTAATGGGTTAAGAGCAAGGCAGAATACCAGCGTCGACAGAGAGTCACCCTGGAATATCCCCCTTTGAATTTTTATCCCTGTGATAATAATTTGTCCTGTATCATGGCTTAATTGCAAAGTGGTCTGCCACTTTTTCATGCTCACTGTAATGTAGTTGATCAGTGTAGGGTGTATCTTATACATTTTTAAGAAGTCTTTTATCCATGAATGTGAGATACTATCAAATGCTTTTTTTGTAGTCATTCCATGCCATACATAAATTATTCTGTTTTTACAATTCTCCACTATGACTTTAACAACAAATGATCCTTTGTTCCATATGACTTTCTTTTAATGCTCTTTTGTTCTACTCCCATAATTGAGTTTTCTTCTAAATGACTATAAACTGTCGGCATCAATTCCCGTGTATAGTTTATACATTGTTGGAAGGCAAGTTATTGGTCTGTAATTTTTTATGGCAGCTTGCAGGTTCTCTCTTAAGTAGGAGCATTGTTTTTTTACCTGTTGTTATCCAGGTTGGTGTCTGCTCGGGGTGTGCATATCAATAGTTCTTACTCATGGATAATCTTCATGCAAAGATGTTAATACTTATAACCCCAGGCATCTGGGCCTGGGGTTTTCCAATTAAAAGCTTTTCTTAACTTTGTTTTAATCTTTCTGGCTGTTACTTCATCCCATTTCATATCCTGTGCCATTAAACTTCTTATTCTTTCTTTTACTTCTTCTATTCATTTAGTATCTTTCATAGATACTTCTCCAAAAAGTATCTATTTCTTTTTTGGCTGTCTTTCAGTTCCTTTTACCTGGTTTCCCAATTTTCTATAAAACTTTTTTGGGTCATCAATAAATTGCTTATTTAGTACTTTTCCTTTATATTTATCTACATATCTTCTAGGTTTTTCCACCTGTGCTGAGATTTTTAGTTTATTTGTGATAGTGCATGATAGAGCCTGGTCTGTTCTAATACTGCACATTGCTTTTATCACATCTTCTTAGAATTTTTGTTAATCTGTTCCCTCTTCTATATTCTTCTAACAGTGACACTTCATGTCTTAATTGCTTTATAGTTTTCTCTATTTGATACTTCCATGATGGTATTCTATTTTTCCCCTTCCTCTCCCTCACTACCCTGTGTTCTTGTGGTAGAACTTTATAAGTTATTAATTTAGATGCACAGTAATATATTCTGATTACTTTTATTATATTGCATGGAACTCTTTGGACAGTCCTAATTAATATGTTCATTTGTTTTATCAAACTTCTGACTTTTTGGGGTTTTATTTACCTTCTGCAGACTATTTCTTTCATTGATCTTAATATGTCTATGTCTATTAAATTAAGCGCTTCTTCTCTTAGCTGATTTTCTTCTAAACTGAGGGCACATTTTTTGTTTTGCGGGTTTTCTTTAGAAAGTTCTGTAGCATCGTCCTGTGGTACATTCTCCTGAATTTCATCCTGTGCCATCAGTTGCTCTGTCATGTGGGAACTCACTGGCCTATCACTCCTCAAAATTGGCTGCATCAGTTTCCATAGTTTCCTGTTCCTTCCTTTGCTGTCCAGCTTCAAGTGAACATTTATACTGGTTTCCTGTGGAGGGCACCAAATTATCTTCATATGGCACCTGACCAATTGCTTCTTGTTTCAAGGGTTTCCCTTAATTTCGAGTTCCATTACTCTATCCTGTTGTGGTGCTTTCTGAATTAAATTTTCTACACTGAATCCTTCACTTTACAGGTACTCCATAACCTCAGTCTCTGTTTCTTTAACTTCCCATTACTAATCTCCTTTTCTGCTTTTCCTGTTTGTCTTCTTATTTTTTTGTATTGTAAAGTTTTCCATGTCCAGATTCCGTTGCCAGTATTTCTCTTCAAATATCTTTGGTACTACTGTTTTTGTATTGGTTATTTTTGCTTTCTCCTTTGCATAAATACTACACCATATTAAATCTCTTTTTCTTTCCCATGTTCATATTTCTTCTTCAGATATCTCCTGATCTTCCTGTTTCTCCTTACTTTGGGGACTCATTCCATCATGCTGTAATGTAACCTGCGTTAGATCTTCGATACCAAATCGTTCACTTCGCCGGCACTCCATAACTTCTATTTTTTTAACTTCTACTGTACTAATCTTCTTTTCTACATTCCTTGTGATACTATTTTTTTATTGTGCAATTTCCCATATCTGAATGCCTTTGCCTGTATTTCTCTTCAAATATCTTTGGGGCTGCCTTCTTTATATTGATTAATTTGGCTTTCTCCTTTGCATAAATATTGCACTATATCAAATCTCTCTTTCTTTCCCATGTTCATATTTCTTTTTTATATTTTTGCACTTCCTCAGATGCTTCTTTTTCCAAACATTTCAAAGTTTCTTGATCTATATACTGTTTTTCACAAATCTGTTGTATTAATGAATGCAAAGTTTTATTTGAAGCTTCTGACAGTTTTTCTAGTGGAAGCATTTTTCTTTCCTCTAATTTCTCTCTTAATCATTTTGTATATCTTGTGTCTGGAAATTCTGGGCTTTTTGCAAAATAGTAACAGTACATAATTTCTTTCTTATCCAGTCTACTTTTCTTTATGCCTCTTCTTTGGCCTATCAGTTTTTGTGATTTTTGTGGACTACTACTTCCTTCTACAACAGGGGGCTATCCCTCCCCTGGGCCTGGCCTGGTCGGGCCCCACTGTAGGAATGTTTCCATATTTTCAGGATTCTACACTTTTCCATTCTTGTCACCAGTGTGCTTACCAGGGTTGGACACTTTTTTTATCCTGGGATCTGAAGTAGTTGACTTCATTCATTCTGCACATATGGGTATACGGATCCGATTCGGATCCGAGCCGGCAAAACTTTTCAAGCATCAGCTCCGAGCTCCAAGCTTCTCCCTTACCTATATTACATCACTTCCTCCTATCTAGCCCCAGACGTTTGCCGCTCTAAGAGTCAGCATCGTGGTCTCTGAGCTCTAAGCAAGGTGATAAGGTTTTTTTTTGGTCTTTTTGGAGATAGTTGAGTGTGAGTAGCTTTCCCTTTTTCCTCCCTTCATGTTGGTCATCGTGTTAGTTGTAAAAAAAAAATTAATAATAAAGTTAGTTTTAAGTGTTTTGTTTTGTGATAATGGTTTCCCACCTAGGCCCAATCCCTGTTAAGTGTGTGTGTGTGTGTTAGTGGGCCATTAGGGTTTGTACTGTTTCTAATATGGCGTAACAGCCTAAGGTTCTATTTAAGAAGTGCACAGAGTGTGGTCATAAGTTCTCACCAGCCGATGGCCACACTTTGATTTCTTGGGTCCGAGACCTTTTGGAGCTATTGGGTCGGCGCCGAGGGTTCTCTTGTCCTTGACGCCGGCCGTTACCTTGAGTTCCTCGGATCCGATCTCGGATCCGGGGGACTCTCGGAGCCATGGTCAGGGAGTCGGACCCGAAGGTCGAGATCTTGTTCTTTCGGGTCCCATCCTCGGTGCCCGGACTACTCTGCCGTCAGCTCCCATCCCTGCTTCAGTGCCAGGGAGAGCCTCATCTTTACGTTCTACGGAGGTGTGCTCTCCATTGGCATTTGGGGCAGTGGAAAGGGTTCTCTCCCAGGGGTTGAGACCACAGCTCACCTACACGGATCCTACCCAGACCCTTCTGATTTTGGATTCTGCTCCCATTACTCTGTCGCAGGGACAGCCCATGCCAAAGCAACGCAAGGTTGTTCCCCTCAGGGAACCTCCGGAGGCATACGAATCCTATCCAGAGAGTCCCACTGGAGAGGAACATCATAAGCACAAGTGTAAGAGGAGGCACTTGAGTCCATTACCACTGATACGGACTTGGATGAAGGAGAGGGTTACCCCAGATCACCTACCAAGGACGTCTCGTTCAGAGACATTATGGAGATCCTCCACCAAAGACGAGGTTGGTCAGCCCCCAAACCCTCTGAGAATGAGTCCGTATTCCTGGAGGCCTTTGGCACAGGCCCATCTACTTCCTGGGTCTCCCCTCCAGCGGATCCTTTGGTGGACCTTATCATCACTAGGGCATGGAAGGATCCTGACACCATAGAGCCTATACCCAAAAGGCCAGACAAAATTCTTTCCCCGCCATCAGACAGGCAGGCATGGTCTAAAGGAGCCCCGGTAGATGCTTTGGTGGTTGCAGCTGCCACAAAGAAGGAACTGGCACAGGTGAGTTCCTCGGTTCATCCACCAGACAAAGAGTCTAGGTCGATGGATCATTTTGGGAAGCGCATGTACTCGTCAGCGACATTTTCTATTCGTGCGCTGAATTACTTGGCACATGTTATCCGACTGCAGCAAGACCTTATATCGGAATTAACTGAGTCACCCCCAGAGTCTCTGTCACAGCAGGACAAGCAGTCTTTCACTGCGAAGATGACTACACTGAAATCAGTGACTAATACCTCTATGTGTCTCCTCTCTCATGCTACAGAGGGAGCCGCTAGGGCTGCTGGTACAGGCGTTGCATTGAGGCATCATGCCTGGATCAGGTTGTGTCAATTTGCGGACCCCTTAAAGGCGTCTTTCATCAATGCCCCTTTCGATGGATCATCCCTATTTGGGAAGACTGTACGTGACACACTAACCCAGATTGAGAAGGATGGAAAGACTTTGTCAGCTGTCGGAATCTGCTTTTCTAACCCCCAGAGGTCCTATTCCAGGAACCAAAAGGGGCAAAAGAAGATGTGGTTCTGGAAATCACAGTCCTTTCGTGACACTCAGGAGTATTCGTCCCCCAGAGGCAGAGGGGGACAAGACCAACACCGTCCCAGAGGCAGAGGGGGTCCCAGAAACTTCGGGGCTAGGGAACCCTTTTCTGACAGACCCCGCACAGCAACCCTGAAGCGTTGCCCGGCTGCTCTACTCTGGAGGCAGTTGGGGGAAGATTTCCCTTATATCCAGTGGCATGGGAGTCCATTACTGCAGACCGCTGGGTGTTAAACATCACATCCAGGGGATATTCTGTCCCCTTCATTTCATCTCCCATTACTCCAGCACGCCTTCCAGATGTTCCATCCGCTCACGGGGAGGCTGCAGCTTTAGAGGTTTCGAAGCTGCTACAAAAATGAGCCATTGAGCCGGTCCCCCCAGATCAATCCAGATCAGTCATCTACTCCAGGTTTTTTTTAGTGCCAAAGAAGACGGGGGACCTCAGGTCCATTCTGGACCTGTCTATCCTCAACCTGTCGGTAGAGAAACAAAAATTCTGGATGGTCACTCTACAGTCCATTCTACCGTTTCTGAGAGAATGCGACTGGATGTGATTGTTAGACCTCCAGGACGCTTACTATCACATCAAGGTCCACAGGAGCACCAGGAGGTTTCTATTCTTCCGGCTAGGGCCAGTCACTTTCAATTCAGAGCCCTACCCTTTGGTCTCACCACAGCCCCCAGGGTGTTCACCAAGGTTATGGCGGTTGTAGCGGCTCACCTGAGACTTCAGGGCATTCAGGTATTCCCCTACCTAGATGACTGGCTCTTCGCTGCATCCACCAAACATCTCTTGTGTCAGCACCTACACTACTTCCTCGGTCTGGCTCACAACTTAGGCTTCACGATCAATGTCAACAAGTCACACCTGGCTCCGGTTCAGATCATAGACTTCAACGGGGCAAGGTTGGATTCGATTCAGTCAAAGATTTTTCTCACCCCGGAAAGAATAGAAAATCTCAGACTCCATGTATCGGCAATCTTGGATCACTCGGTAGTCAAAGCAGCCGATGTTCTCAGGGCCCTGGGTTCGATGGCAGCCGCAATCTCTATCCTCCCTCTTGCACGTCTTCATATGAGTGTCCTTCAGTGGAATCTGACAGTTCAATGGTCCTGGCTAGACCTTCCGATGGATTTCCACATCCGAATCAATCGGACATGCAGAACGTCACTACAGTGGTGGCTTCAATCGGTAGACATTTTCGTGGGGCACAACTTTCTAGCCCTTCCGGCTCAAGCCACAGTGACCACGGACGCTTCCCAGCTTGGGGGGTGGGCACTTCCTGGGAAGAATGGTCCAAGGCACGTGGTCCCCTCCAGAGACCAAGCTACACATCAATGTCCTGGAGATGAGGGCAGTGCTTTTAGCGTTGAGAGCGTTCCACCCTGTCCTACCTCCGGGGACAGTAGGCATTCAATCAGACAACATGTCTGTAGTCTGGTGTATAAACAAACAGGGAGGGACCCGATCCTACCCCCTTTGTTGCAAGGCCATGAGGGTTTGGGAGTGGGCCATATCCATCAGTTGGTTTCTCATAGCAACCCATATCCCGGGACGCTCCAACATTCTAGTGAACAGTCTCAGCAGAGCAATCCTTCTGCCTTATGTGTGGTCTCTGAAACAAACAGTGGTGGAGAAGATCTTCTGTGTTTGGGGTCAATCTTGCTGCGATCTCTTCACATCTCCTTCCAACGCGAAGTGCAGCAACTTCTTTGCTCTGATTCCCCCCTCCGGGGGATGTCCCCAGGGATGCTCTAATCCATGCTTGGCCTCCTGGGCTACTGTATGCTTATCCCCCGTTACCTTTTATTCCGAAGTTCCTTCAGAGAGCTTGCTGGCTGCAGTGTAAAGTCATTCTCATAGCTCCCTTCTGGCCGCGTTAAGTGTGGTTTCCCTTCCTATGGTCTCACCTGTTGGTTCCTCCATGGATTCTAGATCCATGCCCGGATCTGATTTCTCACCCGTCGGGCTTGCCCCTGCCCAACCTGGACAGTCTCGAGCTGACGGAGTGGCTGCTCTAGTTCCCATGATCATCAGGACTCCCGGACTTTCGTCCCCTGTTAAGAATATTCTGGTAGCTTCTCTTAAAGCCTCCAATAGGAAACTCTACAATAGCAAGTGGAGACATTTTTGCATTTGGGCCTCTCAGCGCAATCTGAACCCGTTTACGGCCCCGTTCCGGTCATACTGGATTTTCTGGCTGATCTTTTTCGATCAGGTGCTAGTGCTTCCACCATCAAGGTTCAGCTGGCTGCCATCTCTAATTTTCATGTGGGTGAAAATAAGGTTGCACTGGCTTCTGCCAAATTGTGTAAAGCTTTCCTGAAGGGCACATATTTATTGTGACCACCAGTTAAAGAAACAGTGCCCTCCTGGGATCTGACTTTAGTCCTTCAGGCTTTGACCTCCTCCCCCTTTCGAGCTGACCAGTTCAATTCCAATGAAGTTTTTGTCATGGAAGACAGCCTTCTTGGTCGCCATCACTTCAGCCAAGAGAGTTTCAGAGTTGCAGGCTTTGTCCTCCTTGCCCCCCTATTTGGTTTTCCACAAGGATAGGGTTTCGCTGCATACAAACCCTTCCTTTCTTCCCAAGGTGTCCTTAGCAGCCAATATTAATCAGTCTATCAATTTGCCAGTCTTCTTCCCAAATTTCCAAAATAGAGGTGAACATAAGCTTCATTTATTGGATGTCCATAGACAGCTTAGTTTTTAACTCCATAGGACTAAACCCCTCCGGAAGTCAGATCAATTGTTTGTATCCTTTTCTAAACCATTTTTGGGCAAAGCAGTTTCAAAAGTGTCCTTAGCAAGGTGGATCACTCTTTGTATTGCACAGGTTTATAAGGACAAAGGTTTATCTCCTCCTGGTGTATTGAAAGCTCATCCCACTAGAGCAATGGCCACTTTTGCAGCTTTCTGGTCAAGAGTTCCATTAGACAATATCTGTGCGGCAGCGACTTGGGCCAATTTGCACGCATTCATCTTTCATTATAAATTGGATCTTATTTCTAGAGGGAGAGCATCCTTTGGCTCTGCAGTGCTCAGAAATATCCTTCCATAAGGGCCTCCCAGGAATATTAGTAGCTGGGGACTCTGTCCCATATGTGCAGAATGAATGAAGTCAAGTACTTAAGATAAAGAAGTTATGTTCTTACCATAACTTTCCATCTGAGTAGTAGACTTCATTCTTCTGCACCTTCCCTCCCTCCATCCCCCTCACTCGTCAGGTTCTCCTGTTTAGAATTGTGGTTATGTTGCCATTTAGTGTCAGCAAACTCGATCTGGGGCTAGATAGGAGGAAGTGATGTAATATAGGTAAGGGAGGAGCTTGGAGCTCGAAGCTGATGCTCGAAAGGTTTTGCCGGCTCGGATCCGTATACCCATATGTGCAGAAGAATGAAGTCTACTACTCAGATGGAACATTATGGTAAGAACATAACTTCTTTTTTTGTGCACCCAGCTATCTTTTTCAATTTTTAACCTACTTCTGTGTATGATATATGCTAAATAAATGCAGTCTATATATCAGTGTCGTCTTGGTGAGATTTTGTGAAAAACAGTTTCTCTGCAATGTATGCCCTTCAATGTAGCATCACACTGACGCAATGAAAATTCATGACTACGTCAGCAGGAGTACATCTTGAATATTCATGAGAGCATGTAAGTATTCAGTAAGCATTCAGAATGTCGCTGTGATGTTCGATGGTAAGGGTGGTTTAGGAGGTGCTTGCTATTGTGCACCCGGGAAGGTATAGAGGTAACAGATCACAAAGAAAGTAGCTGTGTGCCTGTCAGATTATGAGACAGAACCTGTGCTGTAAGTGTATGTACTTTCTTTAGGAGAAGGACAACATTAAACCCTGTCACTAGTGTCAGAAATCTGCCACTTGTCATTGTATAAGGGACAAACATTTGGCCTGCCTCAAATCCAAAAAAAGGTAGTTGTTGAAAGCTCCTTATTTAAGGACCACTGAGAGGGTCCTCATCACAGCTTGGAGAAAACATTAGCTACTGTCACAAAACATGTTCAAAGATTAGAGGCTTTGTGTTCCTGCAGGTACATCTAGTATTAAGCTGGCCTTGCACTTTATAAAGGTGTACAATAAAAAACAAAATAAAAAGCAAAACCACGGACAAACACCACTAATATTAAAAATTTAATGAGAACAATAAAAAAGCAAAGCTTTCAAGTACAATGACTCTTCCTCAGTGCATCAAACAACTAGATTCAAAACTTATTTCATATATATATATATATATATATATATATATATATATATATATATATATAGATATATATATAGATAGATAGATATAGATGTGTGTGTGTGTGTGTGTGTCTGTGTGTAAAAGACCAGCCCCTATTACCAATTAAATAATCAATTAAATAATCAGTTAATTACATTCTTAAAGACACAATCATTCTAAGAGCATATACATAAATAATACATAAGAATAATACATCAAATTAATTTCACCCAGAAAACAAACAAAAAAATTAATATATGTGTATATGTGTATATATATATATATATATATATATATATATATATATATATATATGGGTCTGCTTCTGATTGTCAAAAATACACTTTCTTGACAACCAGAAGATCAAACCCATTTAAGGGAAAATGCACTAAATCGAAAGTGCACTTTTGCAAAAGCCGGTTCACCGAAGCACATTCCAATGGGGATAAGGAAGTATATCCTTTTACTCACTGTAGTGCGATCTCAGAGTTAGTATATTTAAGTAGGGGGGGTGTGGGGGCACAGCCCCCATATGGGGGGTGCACGGGGGCTTGACCTCCTGCAAAATACTATTTAAAGTATTTTTTTTTTTTTTTTTTTAGGTTCGGAGAACTGGCTTTTGCAAAAGTGTACTTTTGAAGTAGTGCACTTTCGCTTTAATGGGTCTCGATGTTTCTTGTTTCAAATTGTGAAATTGTGATCAAGAAACATAGACCCATATATATATATATATATATATATATATATATGTATACATACATATACATATATATATATATATATATATATATATATATATGGATCTAGGACTGTTGAAAGAAAGTTCAACAGTCCAAATCCAACTTACCCGAACACACTTTCACGAAAGTGCTTTTATCAAAAAACACTTTCGTTAAAGCGCGTCAAAAACAAAACATTAAAAAAAATAAAAAAGCATTTATGCTGTGCCCCCCCACACCCCCCTACTTTATTATTCTCACTCTGAGATTGCACTACAGCAGGGAAAAGGGAAAAATTCCCTTAACCACACTGTAGTACGATCTCCGCAGCAGTCACTCCCCACAACTCCCTCTACCTCCAGGCATACTTACGCGAAAGTGCTTCTTCGGTGAAAAGCACTTTCACGTAAGTATGCACGGTCATTTCAGATCCGGTGAAACAGCCACTCGCTCATTAGTCCCAGACATATATACATACATATATATATATATATATATATATATATATATATATATATATATATATATATATATATATATATATATATAAAACATAATTAAATTTATTAACATCATTTGTTTCATCTTTAAAATTGGTTTAACTGCATTAAGACTAGGGTTATAGTCCAATCTGAAATAATTGAGCTATTTCTAATCCTCTAGCTCAGTCAAAGTATCTGTCATTACCATGTTCATTTTACTGAATAACATGTACAACTCTAAAACTATGGTCCACTTCATTAGAATCACTGTGCTTAAATAAGTAATTTGTTTCTATTCTTCTTCTTATCTCTGACAAATGAGAACATAGGAAGAAAAATAGAGTTGTTATTTTTATTATTAGAAAGTGTTTTAAATAATAATGTTTTTGTGTTCAGTAATTGTTTTTACCATCAGAGACTGGATGTAGTGATGGATACACCCATCGCTAACATGGATGCGACACAGTATTTTCCAACAGGGAAGAGAAGTTTGTATTTAATGTTGATTTACCATATAATGAACATGTTCCTTTTTACTGATGCTTTGTAGATCGTCTATTTTTTTTTTATTTGGATAGGTGAAGACATGGCTTTACATGATTTTGTTGAAAATCTATAATGTACCACCCCTTTTTTTTCTTTTGATATGATCTTTTCAAAAATAGACATCTATTTTTTAGATAAAGCGGTATGTTTTAAGGATAGTATGTTCGATAGTAGAATTTTTAGAAAAGTGGTTCAGACTACTAGATACCTACATGCACAGAGTATGTATCCTAAACATATATATATATATATATATACATATATATATATATATATATATATATATATATATATATATGTGTGTGTGTGTGTGTGTAATGGAATTGTAAAAAGTCAGTTGTTGAAGGCAAGTAGGTTAATACGGGTCCATATTAGATCAGCATATGCTTGGAAAAGCGAACGCTGATGTATCAACCCCATGTAAGCGAAAGCTTACAATCCCGAACACTCAGAACAGCGATTTTTTTTTTGCAGGGAAAAAAAATCGCTGTTCCAAAAAAGAAAAAAAAAACAAACTTTAAAACATTACATAAAGTGGGGGGCTTTGCCCCCCACACCCTCTTTGCTTAAATATACCAACTCCAGCTACAGTGACAAAAACGGCAAAATACCGAAGGTGGCCAAGCAATTTATTTCCCAGGGAAATAATTTGTATATATGTCGTTTCGGTATTTTGCCATTTCTCACTTTCAAGTTCGATCAAGACGCATTGAAAGAATGCGTCTTTGATCATCTAATAGGGAAATGGTTAATACACAGGATGATATTTTTAATAGTGATGCATCTGGAATGATGGATAATTTTCAAGAGAGAGGTTATAGTGTTCAGTTATTAGAAAGAAACATGATTTTTTTCCTTTCAGGAAGAAATAGTAGTAGTAATAAACCATACTTTTCAGAAAGAAATGAACTTAAAGGTTTTATTAATAATACCAGAAAAGTTAGGAAGTCTGGCTATATTATGAAATATAATAGAAGAACAACACAGATAAGAGATATTATTATGAATAATTGATCAAGTTTTTGCTCTGATAATACAACAGCTTAAATTATAGGAGTTAAACTGAATTTGATCCATAAGAAAGAATACAATTTAAAACAGAAATTATGCTATAAAGAGTTTATTAAAGAAAAGAAAAACATTAGGTGTAAAATTTGATACAAACTGTGTTATAACTGCCATTTTGCCGATATATAAATAAGGATTGTAAGTTTATCCCCCAGTTAATGGGAAGTGTTTATTATAGCAATAACCCATGTCTGAGAGTGGGTAATGCTGGATTTAGCCACGGTTGGTGTGGTTTGGTCAAGAGGGCGAAGCCCGAGTGGCCAAACAAAGCCAACCGTGGGTAAATCCAGCATTACCCACACCCAGAAGTGGGTTATTGCTATTATACAATGACATTATTTAAGAAAAAAAAAAATTACTTTTCGTAAATAATGGCATTGTGCAATGCCTCCTTGCTGCCCTTGCGCAGCTGTCTGGTATTCTGCGGCAGTTCTGATGTACTGCGCATGCGTATGCCTACGCAGTACATCAGAGCTGTGGGCAAAAGCAATGGAGAAAGCAAGATCTCGTTGCTTTTTACAAACTGTTTCGTTATGTTAAATGGGTTTAACATAGCGAGACAGCTATAAAAAGAGCAACGGAGAATCTCTGTTGCTTTTTTAAAGCTGTCTCGCTATGTTAAACTCGTTTAACATAGCGAGACAGTGTGAAGCAATGGAGATCTTGCGTTCTCCATTGCTGTAAAAAAGAGTTATAGTAATGGAAAAAGTCCGGGCGACTGGACCTTTTTCCATTACTATAATTCTGATTTACAATGTGCACGCTGACCAATCACCATGCACGTTTTTGAATATTAATGGGGGGTCATTGTATAATAAAGCATAGGCAACATGCAATACAAAGAATATAGTATGTATTGCTAACTGTGCTATATGTATACGTTTCTGTATAAGTAAAACTAATAATAAATTTTAAAGATAGGATATGGTCTCATTTGTCAGAGATAAGAAAAAGAATCGGGCATGAGAATGGAGAAAAGAGATTCTGTAGATATGGATATCCCTCGGTTAGGGATACATACAGTAGGCAAGAGGGGGGTGTAATTTATTGAAGAAAACTGGCAAAGGAACCAAGGTATTAGAAGCAAATAACTAGAAAGGGAAAGGTAATAGAATGGGAAGCTGCCAAGAATTTATTTGGACTGCAGGCTAGAGATTATCTTCCCTGTCAAGGACTGATATCAGAGAACAGGCAAAGAGAAAGAAATAGGGGTGTCTTAAATGAAAGACCAGCACTGGTATAGTTTTTAATAAAGTCTAGAACAGAAGCTGCCATTAAAAAGGAATAATTAGTAAAGCATATAAAATATTGCATGATAACTATAAGAATCAGAATCAGAGGAGCTTAGAAAGTATTGGGAAGAGAGATTGGATAAGCAATTCACAAAGAGACAATGGGGGATATATGTATATCTCCCCAGTTATGCAACAAAGTCCAGAAGATTTAGGATCTAGTTTGAAATCTTCTGCAAATTTAGTCAGCCAGAGGACACTGACATTGGCCTTCACTTCAGAAAAGTAAATGCCCAAAAGAAACGGTCCCAAGACTAAACCCTGAGGGACTCTGCTTGTGACTGATCTCTTTATAGAGGTGGACTTCCTGATTCTAACTTCCTGGGACCTGTCTGTGAGCTAGCTGGCTGTCCACTGGGTCATATAAGGGTTTGTACTTAACCTCTTAAGTTTGTCAACAATGCTTGTGGGGGGGGGGGTTGTCAAGTGCTTTAGCCAGGCCAAGGTAGGCAGCATGAACCAATTTGCCCTCATCCACTGCTTTGGTGAAATTCTCAAAGAAGTCCAGCAGGATGAGTAGGCATGGCCTGGGGTCTGTATCATGTTGTTGAACTCTTAAACGTTTGAACGTCAGATGGTTGACACCATATGATCGAACTTTTAAAAGTTGGAATGTTTCAACGGAGATCTCCGTACAGTGCGGAATAGGGAGATTTCCCTTTTCTGCACTGTAGTGCTATCTCGGAGTTGGTATATTTAAAGAGCAGAGAGTGTGAGTGGTGGACGGGGGGTTGCCCCCCTACTTAAACTGTTCAGGTAGATTTTTTCCTTTGGTTTATTTTTTTTATTATACATTTTCGAACTTTTGAAAGTTCGATCATATGGTGTCGACCATATGATGTTCAAACTTTTTAAAGTTTGATTATGTAATATAGATGCCATGGCCTGTCCTTAATCAAAGCAAATTGGGTTGGGTTCAGTGTCTGGAGGCTTCCCATGTTATTTTTGATTATTTCCATGATAATTCCTTCCATGGCTTTGCATATGAGACTAGTGAGACTTATGGGTCTGTACTTTCCTGGGTTTGTAGATGGCACAATTTTTTGCAGAGGCACGACTGTTGCTGTTCTCTATTCATGAGGCACAGAGTCTGTTTGGAGGCTACATTTGAATAGCAATTCCAGAGGGCCTAATAGATCATGTTTCATGCTATTTAGAACATATTGTCTGGGCCCATTGATGCAATGTTCTTGGCCTTAGAGAGATCATTAAGGACCTGTTCCGTAGTGACATCAGAGAGAGTTATATTTGATGGTATTTCCTGAGGGAAGGTTGATAGAGTGAGTGGGGTATAGCTGGAGCTGAATTTGTTGGCCAGTATGTTTGCTATATCTTCTAGCTCAGTATAGGTGGCTCCATTTACACTGAGCTCTGCACACAATTGTGTATTGCCTTTGAGGTTGCAAACATAGCTAAAGAATGCCTTGTGGTTGTCCTTGGCTGGGACCCCACATTTACTGCATATCTGGCTTTGATAGACTTAATTTGGCCTCTGAACTGTTTTGTTTAGTTTGATTAGAATATTTTTTTCCTGCTGGGTGCTGCACCCCCTACTTTTTGCCATGATTTCTTCCTTCTGTTATACAGCCTGTTGATTTTGTGATTCCACCAGGGTGCCTTGTTTTTGAGTTAGTTTTGTATTTCTTCCTGGTGGGTACAGCTGCTCTTTGCAGCTATTAACATGCATGTATAGGGTTTCTGTGAACAGTACTCCATTGACAGCAGTGTTCTCAGTGTTTGAAATTTTGCCAGATTATCACTTAATAGTACAAAGTTAGCCTTAGAGTAGTTCCTGAATATTCGAGGGTTAGCTGGGATTCCAGGTTTTATTTTTACTTCACAGGAGACCATTTTGTGGTCTGATTTCTACCAGAGAAGACATTAGACTAGGGGGTGTGCAGCACTCTCCCATATTAGTGAGGACCAGATCCAGTATGGTTGCACCCCTTTTTGGTATACTGACAGTCTGGTCCAGGGAGTTTGCGTTTACAAAATCCAGGAATCCTTGTACCTGTATGTTTGGTGTCATATATGATTCTCTGTTAATAGATGGGTAATTAAAGTCACCCATAAATGTGATCTTGGGTTGGATGGTGAGTGTTTGCAATAAGTTTAAATACATAGTGTAGTTTTTCTGGGTCATAGAGGGGTACCTATAGCTTGGAAGGAAGTTGTATCTTATTTTTCGTATGCTGATCTGGACATGGAGAAGCACAACAACATTGTCCTGTTTGACCAGCCTTGAAGTGTATTCATTTTTAATGTACATCAAGACACTTCTACCTTTAGTCCCTGTCTGTGTAGTAGCTGACCTAAATGTGTGGAAGGCATTATAACCTTCCACTGTCCTTGTTCTCTCTGTGGCTTTAAACCATGTCTCTGTGACTGCACAGATGTCAGCATTCTCTAAGGTGAAAAGAGCTTTTAGGGGGTGGAGTTTTTTGTTTAGACTCCTAGCATTGAGTAGTACACTTTTAGATTTTCTTGGTTTTGATTTGCTGTGTTTGAAGTACTTTCAGTTTGGCATTGCCTAAAAAAGGCACTTTGAGGGAGGACAATGTTTAGCTAATATTTGAAAGCCTAGAGTGGAGAAGTACAGATCATCCCTGGCAAAGCAACATGGTCAGTTGGGTGTCTTGCACCCCATTAGAATGACATCAGAAACTAAGTCAATTATTAAAGTCAGTGATCTTTTGTTCATATTGTGGCATCATCCTTGGAGAAGGTAAAATGCTGCTCAATGCTAGGCTCATACCAGCCTGGGACACATATTCCAAGTGTGCCATGATATCTCTCTTCATACAGTCTAGGGAGGTGCATCTCAGGTCATTTATAGCCACATGAACTATGACTGAGTCATACTGGTACTTGTGTTCCAATGACTTGAGTGTGTGCATAATGTGACAGATTCTCGTCCCTGATAAGCCATTATACATGACTTTTTTCTTACTCAGCCTGGTGAGAGGGATATCAGTGTGCCTCACAGTGGAGTCTCCAATTACTAGAATGTTGGATTCTGTGGTACTTTTTCTTATGGGCTTAGAAGTAGAGGATCCATGAGATGTGGCTGTATGTGTTGATGTGGGTGATGTTTTGATTGAGTGTATTCGGGGTTGTGAAGGGTGTTTGTTATGTGCACTTCATCTAGGAGGTCTTTGGGGATTAAGAAGGTTACATTTAAGTGCCTCAGCACATGTAGGTCTATCTGTCTGCTTTGAATTGTGTGTGATGGGTGCAGTGTGTGTACTACTGACAATCTGATTGACACTAGGAGTGTTTTTATGTGAGAGTTTTGTGACATTGTGTAAGTACATCTGTCACATACCATATCTGTTTTTTTGAGAATTAACTGGTTGTTAGTAAACCTGAGGCAATTTCTACATGAAGCAAATTGTGTGCATAGACTAAAAGTACACAAGGAACATAAGCACATATTTATAAAACTAAAAATACACAAGAATAAAAATAAAATATGTATAAAAATATATATATACATATATATGAATATAAAAACATATATATCTATGCACACAATTTGCTTCATATCCATATCTTTGAATGATATGAGTGTCACTTTAAAAGTTGATTCCAGTTAATTTGGAATTCCTTTTTGTGATTGGGTCAATGGTATTTCAATTTTTATAAAAGGTTTTTCCTCTATTATTATGTTTTATGGTCTGAAGAAGCTTGTTAGCGAAAGCACTTACCGTGTTTGTGCTGCGTAATTAAAGGTTTTATGTTTTTAAACTCACTGGGACTGCCTGGTTGCTTCTCTGTGATACCTACAATAGTATTTGTGATTTATCTCATCTACAACGGAGCATTTGCCTTGTGGGTTGTTTGCTGCTTTTTTCTACTATTATTCTTTTTTATAAATATTATTGCCTCTGCCCCTTTTACTTTTTTTGGCAGCCCTGTTACTCTTACATTATTTTAAATTATTCCCATGTGCTCTATTTTCAAGGTATTCGGCCTCTTGCTGTAGTTGCAAGTGAGTGTACTTGAAGGTCTTGAACTGCCATTGTTTGCTTTGCCAACATCACCCTCTGTTTGGTCAGTTCTTTACATTGCTGCAGTAAGGTTGCCTGTATGGAGGACAATTGCATGGCATGGCTATCCATCACAGTTTTGATATGCAGTATATCGCCTCATGTGATTTTCATTAGCTCCATCAAAGCTTCAATGGATTCTCTCATCACGTTTAACACCTCTGTCATAATTCCTGGCTCTGTCAACATTCCAGCTTATTAGAGTAAGGCAGTATATAGGCCTTACTTGTTTTTTGCAAAGTGATACTGTTTCCAGTCACTTTTTTTTTAGTGCCCAAAGCTTCCCTGGTGTTCATTACAGTTTTGACTGGGTAATGCTAACCAATTTACTTATGTTAAATAAATGTTTTTTTACCACCAAGTGTAATTGCACATGGGTCATCATTCTCAAGCCCTGAATCTCGTTACAAGTGCTGTACATATGCCTTGATCAGTTTCTTGTTCTTTCTACTTAATGTACAGACATTCAGATTAAGAGATCGACTTCACATGCATCTCACATTAGGCTCTTTCTGTTGTTTTGGAATCAAAGTGCTCTAACAAACCATTTCTTCTGGATATCAGTCCTTTTCATCTGTGAATGTTGGTGCTTATTCGATGTGTCTTTTTCAAGACAATAAGATGCCTTCAGTACTTTACCTTCATATCATGGCAAAATAAAGAAAGCTGTCTTTATGGTCTAGGGTCCAGCTGCCTACATATGCACTGCAATCAGCTGGAGCATATATATGCACTGCATGTTTAATGCCACTGTTAGGAGTAATTTTTTTTCATGCAGTACAGATTTTAGTTGATCCCCTGACACAGGAAACTTGTTTTACTTCCTGGTTATTTTTTTCCAAGTAATATAAATGAAAGCAAAAATGAGCTTTTGTCATCTATCAGAACTGTGAAGTCATTATTATGTTTTATGCTATTTCTCAGAGAAACTTACATAACAATTATAATACTAAATGGGAATTAATTCAAAACGTACAGTAGAAAATGGATGCATGGAGTTGTGAACAAAGATTTTAGTAAAGGCATTCAACATTTGAGCAAATTAGGGGAAATGGTTAAAACAAATGGAAGTTAGGGTATTATAATAATTTATTTTGTGAAATAGGATCTCTTTGTATATAGTTGCTTTTGGTTAATAATGTTTAATGATTAGTTTATATTTTTAAAAAGAAAACTGAAAGTAATGTGATGGTCACTCAAGGTATTTAGTGGGAATGGATTAACAAGACTAATAAAAACATTATTGCACTGTATAATCTTGGATATGTATAGTGATTTATTTTATATACACCAGATGTTATAATCGAGTTTTGGTAAATAAATACTTTTGCCATTTGGCAAAATGAAGAAAGAAATTATCATAATTTTGCATTTACTTTTGTACAGTTTTCCAAAGAAAAAGCAACAGCTTCTTCGACAAGAGGCACTGTCATATTTGAGGAGTGTTGCCTAGATAATCTACACAATGACAAACTGCCATGACAGATCATGTGCAGTTGTTTACATGGCCTCCAGTTTTGCATATTTACAATATTGTACAGTGGAATAACAACGAACATACAAAGCAAAATCCACCAGAACCTCTGTGTCTTGGGAATAAACACTCTCCTGCTCACTCGCAACAGTTGCGATATCAAAGTAAACCATAAAATGCAACATAGTAATGATTCCAAAAGATGTAACATAAATTCCAAAGATGGATAAAAAACGATTTATTGAATCCAAACTTAATATTCAAATGTAGTGTTAAGCGCTTTCACTTGTACTACAACAAGCTTCTTCAGAACACTGAAAATTAAATCCACTAGTCTTTAAATAACTTTTTTGGCGCCAAAGCAGTTCAAAATTACCCATCCAATTTAAAGACATATAACCATAAAATAAGGTAAAACCAAATTATGTTTATAACACAAATATGTATACTTACTCTAAAATATATTAAAATATAATAATGCTATTATGTTAATGTTACAATGTATTATTCTTTCAAAGCCAGAAGTGGCTTAATAGATATGAAATCATTTAAACCAAGTGGAGTAGAGGCATTTGTGAATATTTGCCACCATAGTTCTTTATATGATAGTATTCCCTTAAAATCTCCCACTCTTTCATCTATTGACACAATGTCTATAATAGCAAAATTAAAGAAATGACTGTCATCATATTCTTTTGTGTGTCTGTATAAGGCATTCTTATACAGGGGGAAAAATATATACCATTCTTAGGTGATTTACATAACAATGGAGCTGTATATAGTGAAGAACATAAAAACAAAAACAGTAGTTCATTTGACAGAACATGTATATTGGAATATGGCCCACATATAGGCAAGGTTAAGAGAATCTTGACTGTCAATTGGAACATTATATTGGCTGACCAGGATGTTGTCTCTATTTTAGGAAGAGGTCCGAGATTTGTAAATAAAATTGGAACAAATATAAAACACATCTTAGAGAGAGGTCCTATGTGCAAGACTTTTAATATTAGGAATATTTCTAGATGTGGTATGTGTAATCAATGCCACACTATATTCCAGGGGGACAATATAGTATTAAACAACTTTAATAGTACTAAGCTCAAGCCTTATAGAGGAAATTGTCAAACTAAAATGGTCATATATAGAGCTTTATATATGTCATGCCCCGGATTCTGTATAGACAAAACTGAAAGGAAATTGGATAGACGTATTTATTCCCATCTTTACAGTATTAAGAAAAGAAAAGAATGCCTTATACAGACACATAAAAGAATATGATGACAGTCATTTCTTTAATTTTGCTATTATAGACATTGTGTCAGTAGATCAAAGAGGGGGAGACTTTAAGGGAATACTATCATATAAAGAACTATGGTGGCAAATATTCACAGATGCCTCTACTCCACCTGGTTTAAATGATTTCATATCTATTAAGCCACTTCTGGCTTTGAAAGGATAATACATTGTAACATTAACGTAATAGCATTATTATATTTTAATATATTTTAGAGTAAGCATACATATTTGTGTTATAAACATAATTTGGTTTTACCTTATTTTATGTTTATATGTCTTTAAATTGGATGGGCAATTTTGAACTGCTTTGGCACCAAAAAAGTTATTTAAAGACTAGTGGATTTAGTTTTCAGTGTTCTGAAGAAGCTTGTTGTAGTACAAGTGAAAGCGCTTAACACTACATTTGAATATTAAGTTTGGATTCAATAAATCGTTTTTTATCCATCTTTGGGATTTATGTTACATCTTTTGGAATCATTACTACGTTGCATTTTATGGTTTACTTTGATAGCGCAACTGTTGCGATTGAGCAGGAGAGTGTTTATTCCCAAGACACAGAGGTTCCGCATACTGGTGGATTTTACTTTGTAGTTTTGCATATTTGGAATCTACTGGGGCTTAATATCTTCAGCTGGTGACCGGATAGTGAAAACTGGAAGGACAACCAAAATATCAGTTTTACTATAGGATTATAGGACTGTGGATTTTACTAAGTTAACTGCCCTAGAGCCTTTTTAAGTCTAGCAATTCATGCCCCAATTTTCCCAGCTATCAGTGGCTTGGATGTTGCTTGGGCCATCTATAAATTGCCCCTGTCCATAACAGGCAACATGTCAGGGGTGAATTTTGCAATTTCCTACCCATTGGCCCAAATTGCATTGGAATAGGCTTAGGAAAGAGCTCTGTTTCACATGAATGGAGAGTTTGTACTAGAGAAGGGGTCATTTCTAAGACATATACCTGTCCCTCCAACATGTTTTGTTTATGTCACAGATGAGGTTTAGATCCTTAGATCATGTCATTTTAGTGCTGTTTGTTTTTTGAATGTGTTGCAGATCCATCAGGGCTGGATCGGAGAATGCCTTGTAGGTTCAGTATAGATCACCTCTCAGTAGTCTGTAGGAGACTGAGTACATGGACAGGTCTTTGAGGCTTTCCACAGAGGACATATTATTTACACATCATTCTTTTAGTGAGGAACTTCTTTGTCCATTCCAGCTGTTGCAAATGCCTGGTCAGGTATATGCCAAAGGGTGCAAAGAAATGTTAGTGAAGGACTGGAGATAAAGGTTAACATTCTGCGATAAATTTAAATGAAAGAAATGAAGGTGACAGGTAAAAAAATGTAGTAAAGGGAAGAATATGCCTCCATTTTCTTGTTTTTGTTTAAGAGTCTAGAAAACAATTTTATAAGTTACCAGAACAGGTACATTTCAGTACTGTTTGTGAGAAGAACTCACAGTATATGAATGAAATTCAGTTTATGACCTAATGTTTATTAAGCATAAATGTTTAATTTTTTATAGCCCATGCTGAAAGAGGTACTTTTTCAAACAGACATAGAGCTAGATGGACGTTATACCACAGTAAGAAAATCAGAAAGCAATCTGGGAAACCTGATTACCAATGCGATGCTGGAAACCACTCATGCTGAAATAGCACTTCTGAATTCAGGTTTATACTGATTTATTTACTAATTCCTTACATACCAAATTGCTGGAGTAAACATTCAGTTTATATGCAATACACCTTTACATTATTCAAGGCATGACTTCTTTAGAAGTGGACCAGAGTAACTTTATTTCTTAGAAGAGGTCCGTAGACACCTGTACAATTGAAATTAACATTTCTGTAGATATATACCATTAGTCTCACAACAAGTGGTAAGAGTTCCCTTTTATCTTTCTAGTTCCAGAAATTTCCTAATGTTTCTAGCTCTGCATACTTGTTCAATATTAATATCAGACCTTGAGTTTAACAACAGCATGGTTCTTCCTTTTCAGTTTTTTTCTTTCAGTAGAAAACAAGTGCATTGATGAGCATTGCAGTATTTACTGCATTTTTTTGTTTAGATTTAAATTATGATAACCATAACATGCCTTTACTTATGTACCTTATACTATTACCTTCATCTGTATTTCACTAGTCTGTTTTTTGGCAGTTACCCATGCCCCATTGACATCCAGTTCATACTAGTGCAGTAATTATAATGCTGGTATGTGTTAGTGTATAAAAAACAAGTTTATTCCTGTTTCTTTACTGCCTCTTTGAGAGTTACAGATTTATTCTGCCTGTAAATATGCTTAATCTTTTACATTGTTCATTGATTTTCCTTTGCACCCATTATGATTTGAGCATGTATAATTTTGTATTATATAACAATATTGATACTTCTGTAATTTGTTAGTTGTACCCCGGGATTCATTAAACCATACACGGAGTGTAGGAAGAGTGCAGCAGCTGCTGCATGGAATATGGCCATCAAGCGATTCAGCAAACAGCAGATCTGACATGCACGAGCCTGGTAGCACTATTCCTGCACAGACACCACTGCTTTATGCTAATTACCTCAGTTGCTGGTGAAAACCATGCAAATGAGGTAAATTAGTAATCCAGGAAGCAGGTAGTTGTCCGTGCCTGAACAATGCACAAAGCAGAAATGCATTCAGCTAGTAGCTGAATACATTTCTGCAAATTAAAAAACGGAGGCATGACAGCTCGAAAGAAAGCATATATTATAGTTAGTAGGCATGCCAATGGCCAACTATATACCCATTGGCATGAAAAATAATTTACTTTTTATAAAATCAAACTTTAATTTATTTATTTTTGGTTGATCTCAGCCATTTAAGCATAGGGCAGCAGCGGCATGCAAATGGGATTGTGCCAAAAATAAAAAAAATGTGAAAAAGCAATTTCCAGGAAAATCTGCATGTTGCCATTATAGTCAATGGCATGCAGAATGAAAACAATACCAGGGAACAGTGGTTGCTAAGAGGAAAGGCTCAGTGTGAGTGCAGTAACTATGGAGTAAAGTAGTGGGGTATACAAATGAGGGAAATCTTACTGAATGACACATTTCTTCTAGGTGTCAGACTGCACCTAACCATGTAGGTGCTCTAATACGGCCGTATAAGTGTGAGAAGTAAATGACATCAAAAGGGGGTGTGTCATGCTTGCTGTAAGCACATTGGAGCACTATTGCCCGGGTTTGCGCTTAGCTAAGCACAGCTAAGCAAGGAAGGGTGTGCCTGAGGTTGTAATGTCTGACACCATGAAATGAAGATTGTGTTCGCATCCAGGGAGGGACATTTCTGCTAAAACATGTTTAACTTAGCTAAACGGATTTGCATAGTGTGCACTGGGACTTAAACAAAACAAACAAAAAAATCCACAGGAAATGGTAGCACTATGTATATGTAAGCAAGGGGGTGTGTCCGAGGCTGTATAGCCTTGTTTACCTTGCCTAAACGGGTGTGCATGGCGTGCACCGGAATTTAAACCACAGAATGAAAGAAAATACAGGAAGTGGCAAGTGGAACAAGAAAAAAAGGGAAATAGCAGAACAGAGGCACTGGCAGGTGGAATGTATCATACTCAGCCAATCACACAGGCAGCATCTGCAGCACACCACTATAAACTATGTAAACACCTTTCAGTCTGTTTTTTACCCACAAACTCTACACCACCGGTGTACACAGACAGGGAAATTTTACCTAACAAAATGTTAGGGGCTGCTGTTGCTCTCATACATCAGTATGTGCAAGAGGCTGAAGGTGGTGAAGAGGACAGTGCTGACAACCACCCCAGACTTATGAGGAGGAAGAGAAAGAGTGGTCAGGCCCAGGGTAACCTACCAGGGGCTACATGATCTGGAGATAGTAGAGCACTACAGGGTGACAAGGACATACTGCAACAAATTTCGGAGCTGTGCCGGCCTTGCCTCACATCCAGAACAAACAGAGGGAAACCTATCCCAGTGGATACCAAGGTATGTTTAGCTCTAAGAATACTAGCTACAGGTACTTTCCAAAGGCCAACTGGGGTTATCATGGGGGTCTCACAGGCATCTGCATCCAGGATACTCCACCAGTTCCTGGATGCCATGTGACCATATGCCAAGGAGCACATTAAATTCCCCAGCACCTGTGAGGAGCTGACTGGCAATATGCGTCTCTTCCACCATGTAGCAGACTACCCTGAGATACTGGGTGCCATAGACTGCATGCACATCCACATCAAAACACCACCTGGTGACAGGGGTAGGATCTACATAAACCGCAAAGGGTTCCAGTCCATTAACTGCCAGGTCGTGTGTTATGCCCAGGGCATTGTCATGAATGTGTGTGCTGGCTGCCCTGGAAGCTATCACGACTCCCACATTTGGCATTCCTCACAGCTGTATCAGTGGTTTGCCAGGGGGACATCCTGTATGGCCATTTAGTGGGGGATGCTGGCTATGCATTGGAGCCATGTATGATGACACCCATCCGAAATGCACACACACGCACACACAAACAAGAATGTCATAATGAGGCACATGCACAAACCAGGATCATTATAAAGTGTGTGTTTGGGATGCTGAAGTCACGGTTCCACTGCCTTGACATATCTGGTGGAGCCTTGCTGTACTCCCCAGTCACATGTGCACACATGATCATAGTATGTGCCATGCTACACAATATGATCCTGCGGAAACAGCTGCAGCAGGGACAAAATGGGGAAGTGCCACTCAGCCCCCCCCCACCATTGCCAAAGCCTCCACAGGCACAGAGTGACTCGAAGGAGGAATATCCTGAGCCTGCCCTCTGTAGGCAGACGGAGGCATGCCTAGTATGCCCTGGTGTTGGCAAAGAGGCAATGCATAGCACATACACTGACACTGTAGGGCCCCAGGGACTGAGCTCTCTCTCTCTCTCTCTGACCCGCACACACAGTAAAATGGATGCCAAACATCACACCACCTATACCTGATCATGTATAAGCAGTATATTGTGTACATCTGACATAGTTAGCCCTCAAGCACCAGCCTCACAACAGCTGCAGGCACAAGGTAACCAGTCTCTGTAACAAATTAAAATAATGGAGTGGAATTTTCTCATAGCATATCTATGGTAGTGATCAAGCATGTAAGGGCATGGGGTGGATAACTGGGATAGCAGCAGACAACTGACAGCTTTGTGGAACAGTAGGATGTGTATCCCCAGTACTGCCCTACCCACACCATGCAATACCACCCTAGTCGACAAATACCACTGCAGTATATGTGGTGACCCAAATAACTGGGGGGTGGTCAAGTGGGGGATCCATACCCACTACCAACACCACACAGCAGATTAGCTGTAGACAACCATACAGAAATGCCTGACAAAGGTCCCCACATGGTGACATCCATGAAATCTCCACCCACAGAGTGTTGCACAGTGATATCACAGCAGGTCTGGAAGTGGCAGTATGGCTTTGAAAGATAAGAAGTCTGAAACTACAAATGTCTATGCTAGAACAATCTGACCTGTGATTGATACTGTTATGCCTGTAGTCTGAAAGATAAGGCACACCATTATGCTACATGTGACCAAAATGTTAAGGAAATATCAGCATAGTCTGTGCAGATGTGTATCGTGTACAGTTGTGTCACCCCCACATAGTCCCGTAGAAATGCAGTAACATGTTCCTAGACTTATGCAGCATTCAGCTGTCACTCAGACTGATGTCACAATAGTAAGAGAAAGCAATTGTCAGTAACACCCACAGTCAACTTACTGGTGCCATCCCAGGGGTGTCTCCTGCTGGCAGCCTGGGAACATATGATCATCAGAATGCACTGCCCTGCAACAGATGGCCTGCATCTGTCACACCTGGCATATAGGCCTCTGGCAAATGCCTATGCCTTCACCCACAATGCCCTTTAGGGAGTGTCATGGGGTCCACAACACCAACATAACACAGTCCACAAAATGCAAAGAAAGGCCATGCTGACAACTACTAGAAGCAAACCTGCTAGCCTCAGGGAGCCAGAAATCGGAACAGAGTCATGAATAATGTGATGATGAAGGTCCAAAGAGAAGGACACCTGTGAAATATTGCTTTAATAATGTTATAAAGTTGATGGAATGATTTGTAGTAGCATAGAATGTCTGATGGGTACGAAGTCTGAAACTGCAGTGTTAACTGTCTGTAATATCTGACTTCAACCCTGAGTGACTTGCAAAACAATTTGGCTGGAAAACTACACTTGTTTGGGTAACCAACAAGATATATGAGTCATGGACGTGGACATTCTGTGATACTCCGTACAGTCGACAGGCAGGGCTAGGAGTTTAAACATGGGAATGCACCCACTGCAGTCAGGCATAACCGTGGAAGATGGTGACATGTCTGCACCCACAGAACCCTGGGCCACAGGCATGGGGAGTAACGCACCCCTCCCTGATCACTCATCCTATGCAACATCCTGATCCCAACATGTGGCCATCCAAGAAAAATGAGGTGGGCCATACATATATGTGTGACAAGCACACACCCCTCCAAGCTGGTCAAACAGTCAGATGCACACAAGACCCTCCAAGTGCAGTCAACCATTGAGGAGAGCCCAGTGCAAAATACTGGTAGCTATAGGCAAACATATCTGCCCAGGACACACACAGACACCCACATATCCTATCCCCTACAAATCTATCTGGAGTCTGCCTGTCACCTTGATCCTGTCTTACTTATATTACCCAACTGTGGACTGGAAATCAGACCAAGCCAGAGCATAAATGCACAGAGATTCCACCATTGTAATATATCCCCAAGGTGCTGGACCATTTCCATGGCACCAGCAGTTAATTGCTTGTAGGAACTTCCCTCAACAGGCTGTATAGTGCAAGAATTCATAGCATTTGGCCCATAAACCTTGTGTGTGCATCATCCATCCTGTATTCCTCTGGTAAATTACTGTGATGATCTGAGGAGGTATGTCACCAGGTACTGAAACAGTACATGACAGTGTCAAATGGCATATATGACAGATGTCTGCTAAAACCAGCCATGTAACCCTTGCAACCCATACATTACTGAGAGAAATTGTCAATCCATTGTATGGCCCATTGTCCCCACATTTGATACGCTATCTCCAGATGTCCTGCACCAGCAGGTTGACAGGTATGGCCGTAGCACAAAACAAACTGGACAGGAGTACAAAAATTCCTGGAATGGAGGCCCACATGTACTATAGAAGGACACACTGGGCATGCTCATACATTTAGAGACATGTCAGTAGTATCTAAGAATGATCAGGCATTCCCCACCCAATGCACTTGCCATTGCCTCACCTTAGCAGTCCTGAAGATGTCTGTCACCATAGAAGTCACTTTTGTTAGATCCATCCCCATAAGCTCTGTGGCATGTGTGATAACTGCTTAACACTATAGTACAAATAACTAGTTAGGTAGGAGTTTTATCTCACCCAGTACACCTCCTCTTTCCTCACTTTAGCAGTCCTGTAGATACCAGTCATCTTAGAAGTGGCCTCCATCAGGCCTCAACCCCATAAGTTCTATGGGGCATGCAATAACTGCATAACACTGTAGTACAAATAACTAGTTAGGTAGGAATTCTAATCTCCATTGTGGCAAATGTAAAAGTATGTGTGTGTGTGTGTGTGTGTGTGTGTGTGTGTGTGTGTGTGTGTGTGTGTGTGTGTGTGTGTGTGTGTGTGCTCACAACTATAGGCTTTTGGGTCCATTCAAACCCAGTACACCCCCCCTTTCCCACTTTAGCAGTCCTGCAGGTATCAGTCATCGCAGAAGTGCATTCTGTCAGGCTTCACCCCCATAAGCTTTGTGGCATGTGCAATAACTGCATAAGAGTGGCGTACAGCAACAGTGGTCCCTCTCCATAAAGGTGGTGCCTCAACGGATCCTGGAAACTATCATCCCATAAGCCTGACTAGCTTGGTCTGCAAAGCTATGGAAAGGATCATCATGGACCTCATAAATAAAGATATTGGGGACCTACAGCCACTGGATCCTACCCAGTTCGGCTTTGTTAAGGGCAGATCCTGCCTCTTAAACCTGGTTGATTTCTTTGAAACAGTCACCAAGGCCATTGACGAGGGGAAGGTGGTCCACACAGCCTACCTGGACCTCGCAAAAGCCTTCGATACAATACCCCACTCGGGCATTATAGATAAGCTCACCAGCTTAAATATAAACCCCTATGTCACTAGATGGATTGCAAACTGGATCAAGGACAGAACCCACATGGTTAGAATTGCTGGAGCTATGTCAGACTCCAAACCAGTTACAAGTGGTGTCCCACAAGGCTCAGTCCTGGGACCTCTCTTGTTCGGTATATATTTCTCGGAGGTACAGGCCAACACGGAAGGACTGTGGCTGACCAAGTTCGCAGATGACTAAGAACTGGGCACCATAATCGACTCTTCAGCCGACACAAGCATCCTCCAAAAGGGCCTCATAGAAACAGACAACTGGTGCCAGAGCCATGGCCTCAAGCTAAATGCCAAAAAGTGTATAGTCATCCCCTTTGGCAAAAACAAAGTGCCCACAAATTACCACATAGGTGGTAATCCATTAAGTACAGAAGAAGTAATTAGGGACCTGGGGACCCAAGTTGATGGCAATCTCTCATTTGACAACCACGTGGCCAAAGTGGTTAGAAAAACATTTTATATAGCCCACCTAATCATGAAGGGAATCACATCTAGATCAGGGGAGGTCATCGTGCCTCTTTACTCATCCCTCATCAGGCCCATAATTGAGTACAGTGCCCCTTTTGGGATGTACCTTACCAGACACCTGCAGCAAATGGAAAGACCCCAAAAGTACCTCACCAAGAGGATCAAAGGGCTCAAACAGATGCCATATGCTGCCCGGTTAAAGAAACTCCAGCTCTACTCAGTGGCATACCGCCTGTTCAGAGGCGATCTGTGCCTGACGTATAAAGCCATGTCCAATCCAGAATTAATGGACATGCTGCACCTCAGAAAATCCAAATCCCATCGATCTACATGCTCGAGAGACTTGAACCTCAGCACTGAAATAAATAGGACATGCCTGAGGGACAGGTTCATAACCCAGAGGCTCCCTTCACTCTGGAATAAAATCCCAGTCCAGGTTAGGCAGAGTCCTTCATTGACTCTCTTCAAGAGGAATCTTGATGAGTGGATGGGAGATCGTAGGTTTACCCCGGGTATCACTTCTGTGTCACTGTTAGACAGAGGCACAGTATACTAACCTCGAAAAAGGGCATAGCAAAATAAATTTAAAATGGGTGGCGAAAGCCAAACACATTCTGGCTAGGCTTATAAATGCCCTAGGGCAGATAGCCTAGTATGAACCTATGAACCTATTACAAATAACTAGTTAGGTAGGAGTTCTAATCTCAGTCCTTCCAAATGTACACATGTGTGTGTGTGACAGCTGTGTGTGCAACACTGAGGGAGTTGTGTGTTTGTTTATAAGTGAAATAGTTTTATGCCATTCCCACCCACAACACTTCACAGTGTCCCAACTTATCCGTCCAGATTATGTCAGTCACTTATCAGCAAACTTGGCCAACTGTCAGCCCTATAAGCTCAGTAGTGTGTGTGATAAATGCTTAACATTATAGCAGAAATGACTAGTTTGGCAGGGGTTCTACTCTTCTGGTAAATGTGGGTATGTATGTTTGTAAGTAGAAGTGTTTTTATATGTTTCCCATCCACTGCCCTACTTTATCAGTCCTGCCAATGTCATTCCCCATATCAGCACCTTTGGCCAACTCTCAGTCCAGTAATCTCTGTAGTGCATGTAGTAACTGCGTAACACTATGGTGCAAATCACTAGTTAGGTAGGAGTTCTACCCTCACGTCTGGCAAGTGGGTGTGTGTATGTGTATCTGTTTGTAAGACAAAATATTTTGATAGGTTAAACACCCACTGCACAACTTTATCAGTCCTGCTGATGTCATTCCCTTTATAGGTTCACAAGTGTGTAGTAGATAATGGCTCAGGAGCCTTAACAGGCCTAGCACATAGAGGGGCCCTGCCATTGTGCCACCCAATGCTATGTCCCAGTGCCTGTATCAAGTATAGCCACTGCAGTGTTCATTGGGTTGAACTGTCTATTACCCATCCACCCATCAAGATTTCTCTTGAACAGGTTGAGCTAGGTGCTCTGCATAATATGTATGGGAAGTGTATTCCAGGGCATGTGCGCTTCCTTGGTGAGGGGCCTGTTCCACCAGCATGTTGTGGTGATTGTGGTACTGAGGTAGAAGTCTCTACAGTGTGTGGTGTGGATGGATTTATGTGTAGCATTTCTAAACCAGCTGGGTTAGACATGGCATTGTAAATCAACCACGGATAGCTGCTAATTAGGTGATATGACACAGAGAATAGCTTGGTTCTGCTGAGTCTGTCTGTGTAGGATGTGTGATTAATGCCTAGGAACCCTTTTGTGAAGTGCTTCTAAGGCTTCCCCAGCTGTAGCAGGTGTCTAGTGAGGTACATGGCAAATGGGCCATAATACTAGGGGAGTGGTCTAATGAGGGAATAGTAAACAGAGATCATTACCTCTGTCTTTCTGGATGCAAAACCCTTGGTAATGCAATGTGCCATATAGAAGGACTTCCTGACCACAGTGGCAATATGGTGCTTGAAGGTGAAGTTGCTGCCAACCTGTCACAAGATCTGTTATAATGCCTACAGTGTTCATTGGGCTCCCATTGATGTGGAACTTACTGGGAACTGAGTGTTTTACCAAGGGGACAATGATGCATATTGTGGTATTAAGCTTCTGGCCATGGTTTCCATACCACTCATTGGTCTCAGTGAGACCTTTCTTTAGGATGTCTGCATCCGTTGTGGAGTTCATGATGGCTCCCAACTTGCAGCCCTCTGTGAACTTTGTCAACCAGAGTTCCTCTGTGTTGGGCTGGACTCCTGAGAAGTAGATGCTGGACAGGACACTATCCAGTACTGATCCCTGTGGGACCCCACTCATGACTGCTTGCAAGTCTGACTTGGTGTTTGCCACTGTCACACTGTGTGTTCTGTGAACCAATTTGCAAACCACCCACTGATATGGGGTGGATGTCTAGTTTGTTGGGTTTACCAATAATCTCTGACTGAGGAATGGTATCAGAAGCCTTTGCCAGATTGAGGTAGGCTGTATGCAGTGCCTTACTGTCATACACAACCCTGGTGACTCACTCAAAGACATCAACCAGGTTGAGCAGGCATGATGTGCCATTCACAAAGCCAAACTGTGTGGGGTCCAGAGTTAGGAGATCACCCATATCTTGGTCAGTCAGGCCCCTGATGATGTGCCCATACCCATACATAGTAGACTTATCAGGCTAAGGGCCCAATAATCCCCAGGGTCTGTAGATGCTTCCCCTTTATGGAGAGGGATGACTGTAGCAGTGTGCCATTTTGGAAGGACAAAGCCTGAGGTGAGGCTGTGACTGACCAGGGTACACAGATGTGGTGCCAGGTCTCCTTGAATGTCATGTAAAACACAGCCACATATATGTTGGGATCCCATGGAAGCTGTATCCTTGCCTGTGGACAATCCAGGTCTAACCTGACCTGCAGTAATGCTGGGTGCCTGGCATTCATCTGCCATTGTGTTTGTCCCCTGGGGGGAGGGGTAAAGCTGGCATTGACTGTGTTGGCAAGACTGTGGTCAATATCTGTTGTGTTAGGATAGGAATCAGCATTGTGCAGTAACTCGCAGCACTTGTGGTTATTGCTGTTGAGGTTGTTGATATAACTATCAAAGGCTTTTGTGATTGTCATCGGTGTCTGCTGCAAATCTGCCTTCATAGCTGCCTGTAGGTGATTCCATGACGGATCCCAAGTTTTGTTTGAGGCTAATAAGAGGTTTACAAATCTTGGGACAACACCATTTTCTGCAGCAGTGCCTTCCTTCTGTTGTACACTTTAGTAATGGCAGGGGACCATCACAATGGCTTCCAGTGTTTGGAGGACAGTGTCTGTGTTATGTTGTCTGTGGCCATTACCATGCATCCATGTACATGTTTGTGCAGTGCATATGTGTATGATGCGACAGTCATGCAACTATATCCCATTGGCATGGGTGCAGTGAAGTCATCCACCACATTTTTATGACTGCGATGTTAGCATTTGAGAGGTTTTGCAAGGTGGTTACCTTTGTGGGGGTGTGGGTAAGATGTTGTGCTCCATGTTGAGTACGTTATGTTTGGATCTGACCAGGTAGAGATTGACAACTGTGGTCGAGCAACAGTCCCATAAGTAAGTAATCGATACATGTCAAGGTTGTTGCATCCTCTACTGGGGGTCAGTATGAGCTGGTCCACGCCACTGGAAGTGATGAATTCCATAAAGTGTTGGGCCAGTGTACTGGTGCTTGACTACCTTCCCCACGTGATGGAGGGGTAGTTGCAGTCTCCTACTATGTCAGTCTTGGGTTGGACGTACATAGATGCCAGGGTGTTGAGGAATGTGCATTGACAGTCTAGGGACATAGCTGGGGGCCGATAACAGGCTATGGTGTGGATTGCACTATTCCTCAAAGTCAATTTTACAGGAAGTACCTCCGATGCATTATGCAGGGATACTAGTCTAGAGCTGTGCATATCCATTATGGATATGGAGACAACACCACCTGTGGAGGCGTGGTCCATGTTGTTGCGCTGATAGCTGTGGAATGCATCATAGCCTGTTGGTGCAGGGCTGCTGTCTGCTGCTGTGAACCACCTCTCCATTACAGCACAACTGTCAATGTCCTCCACTCTGAGGAGTGCTTTGTGTAACTGCATCTTGACAGTTAGATGTCTACTGTCAGGCAGCATGACCCTCAGATTGCATACATGTCTAGCTGTTACGGTGGTTATTTGATTTGCAACACTCCCTAATAAGGCACTGTAGGGGTGACAAGACACTTACCCTGTACCTGGACACCCAGGGCTGACAGATTTAGGACATCTCTGGCAAGGCATTGAGGTCTGTCAATCATGTTATCCCAAGCAGAGAGATACTGGACCCCTGAGAATGACACACAACACGTAAGCCAATGTTGCAGTGAATTATCTGTTGATAGTACTGCAGCATCATTCAGGTTGATGGCAGTATATTGCTCAGGGCTACAGTCACACCAGCCTGGACCACATAATCTGAGTGTTCAACGATGTCTCAAGTCATGCCCATGGGTGTGTGTCTCAGGTTATTCACGCCCACATGGATGATGACAGAGTGATACTTGTAGCTGTTGTGGAGTGGCCTGACTGGGTGTGTCATGTGTCGGATGCTGGTACATGATACAAAGTTGGCTGTTACCTCCTCCATAATTAACATAGTGAGTGGGACATCTTTGTGCCGCAGTACAGAGTCACTCATGATCACTGTATTGTGCAATGTGGTCAGCCATAGGATCTTAGGTTGAGGAGCACACTGTGTAGGTGACATATGTGTCCTTTGGCATGTGCTTTGTCATGATGTCTGAGTGGGTGTCTGTCTTGCTGCTCTGTGCTGTTTGTGTAAATGTCCATTGAGTGCCTTTATGAAGGTGGGTGGGTGGCTTTTCAATATATGTCAGAGCTGTCATAGTGGGCGTTGTAGCAAGTTATATGGTCCACATGGTGTGGTGCCGGTGTTAATCTCATCCTCTTGACCAGCTAGTCCAGTCTTTGCTGAAGAGTGCATATTTCCACATTTAGTGATATAGGGGTAATTTGCACTGGTCTGAGTGTTTGGAGTTTAGAGGAGAAGGTTGTCTGTGTACATGAGGCAGTTGCAACAGTGCCTCAGAATGGACAAGTGCACCAGGTTAATAGGTGAAAGCACAGAAAAAACGCACTTCAATAATGCCAGGAGAGGTGGTCATAAGTAGCAGGTACAGGGGCTAATTCTGTGATGAATGACTACTGCTGATGGCTCCCAGGTGTGATACACTTATTGATACAATAACCTGTTGAATTGCAAAGCTGTAATGCTATTTGAAATACAAGACAGAAAGAACTAGCAAGATGCATGGCAGCAACTGAAGGCAGACTTCCTGCCACCTGTAATACTTTACCTAAGCTGTACAGTTATCAGCACCTTTGGCCAGTTGTAAGTCCAGTAAGCTCTGTAGCATGTGCAGTGACTGCGTAACACTATAGTAAATATAACTAGATAGGCAGGAGTTCTCATCCCAATAATGGCAACTGTGTGTGTGTGTGTGTGTGTGTGTGTGTGTGTGTGTGTGTGTGTGTGTGTGTGTGTGAGAGAGAGAGAGAGAGAGAGAGAGAGACATGTACTGTGTGGGTTATACCATTTTAACTTGTGTACCACCCTTTACACTTCTCCTCACTCCAATTTAAAAGCCATGTTGATGTCATTCACCTTAGAAGTACCTTTGGACTAGGTGAATTTGTATAAGTTTTGTGGTGCATCTGACAACTGCATACCACTATAGTGGACATAACTAGATAAGTTCTGATCCTAATACTGGCAACTGTGTGTGTGAATCAGATACTGTGTGTCTTATACAATTTTGATTTGTGTTCCACCCATTACACTTCACCCACTGTGCTTTACTACTGCTGTTGTTGTCATTCACCTTAGAAGTACCTGTGGACAAGGTGAGATTGTGTAAGCTGCGTGGTGCATCTGCTAACTGTGTAATACCGTAATACAAATAATTAGATAGGCAGGAGCTCTAACCTTAATACTGGCAAGTGTTTGTGTGAGAATCATGTACATTTTGTGTTGTGTACCACCATAATCATCCTAATTTAGTAGTTGATGTCATTCACCTTACAAGTACCTTTGGATGAGGTGAAATTGTGTAAGCTCTGTGGTGCATCTGATAACTGTGTAACACTATAGTAGACATAGATAGGTAGGAGTTCTCATCTGAATAGTGGTGTGTGTGTGTGTGTGTGTGTGTGTGTGTGTGTGTGTGTGTGTGTGTGTGTGTGTGTGTGTGTGTGTGTGTGTGTACCATACATGGCAGGTGACCAGCTCCTAATGCCATTACTTTATATAGTGTGGTAATGGCATCTGCCTCACATGCAGCATGTGAAACCATTGTACAGGCCATACCAATCCTCCCTACAGATGTGTCTGGAACAGCCAGATGTTTGGAACCTATTAGTGCTCTGTCTGCCTCAGCAATCCCCATGTATGTGATATAGTTGCCAAGTAGGCCACAGTGAGTGTACTGACACATATGGCAGCATCAGGTATCATACCTGACTGACACAGCATACTGATACAACGTCTGCTACCCTCACACTTGTCTAGGCTTGTAGGGGCAGTACATGAATCCAGATGATTGGTTTTACAAGTGACTTGTTCATGTCATGGGTCACATTAATGGGAGGGAAAGGTGTGGACTGACATATTGTGGTCTCAATCAGTATATTTCAGAAACAAATGTGTCTGCAACAGTACTGTACTATGCACATTCCCTATAAAGGTCTGTTAGATTTACAAGACAAACATGTATCATACTCGTATTCACAGGTAACATATGGATATGGACAACATCCCATTAACTGGCCTAGCAGTGGCACAGTCACTACTGTTTGACAAACATTCCAGTGGTTGTTATATGTGAGCTGTCCTTTCCCAGGGTGACTCAGGCTCCTGAGCTGTCGACCCACCTCTCAACCTCATAGAGCATCACATCCGGCATCAACCCCTATATCACTAGGTGAGTTGCAAACTGGCTCACAGATAGAACCCACAGTGTGAAAGTAGCTGTCTCCAAGTGAGACTGCCAACCAGTCACTACTGACCAGTCACGAGTGGAGTCCCACAGGCTTCGGTCCTGGGTCCTCTCCTGTTTGGTATCTACTTCTCTGAAGTCTAGGCCAACATGAAGGGACTCTGGCTGACAAAGTTCACAGATTATTGCAAGTTGGGAGCTATTATTAACTCCCCAAGTGATGTTGACATCCTACAGAAAGGCCTCAGTGACACCAATGACTGGTGTCAGAACCATGGCCTTAAGCTCAATGCCAAAAAAATGTGTCATCATCCCCCTTGGGAAAAACCCGGTTCCCTTGAATTACCACATTGATGGTAGTACACTGAAAACTAAGGCGTTATAAGAGATCTGGGAACACAGGTTGACAGCAACCTCTCTTTTGACCACCACATCGCCACTGTGGTCAGAAAGTCCTTCTATGTGGCACATCTAATTAATAAGAGGTTTGCATCCAGGAAGAAAGAGGCCATTGTCTCCCTTCCCTCATTAGGCCAATCATCGAGTACAATGCCCCATTTGGCATATACCTCATTAGACACCTGCAACAACTGGAGAGGCTGCAAAAGTACCTCACAAAGAAGATACTAGGCCATAAACACTTGTTACATATGGACAGACTCAAAAAAATCCAACTATTCTCTGTCTCATATCGGCTACTTAGAGGCAATCTGACTTACGAAGCCATGTCTGACCCAGCTCATTTAGAAATTCTACATCTAAAGAAATCCCAATCCCTCTGCACCACATGCTTCAGAGACCTCAACCTTATTACCACAATCAACAGAACATGCTGGAGAGACAGGTTCATAACCCAGAGACTACTCATGCTATGGAATAGACTTCCCATACATGTCAGGCAGAGCACTTCACTGGCCCTCTTCAAGAGAAATCTTGATGAGTAGATAGAAAATAGAAAATTCACCCCGAGGATTACTCCAGTGGCTCTACTCGACAGAGGCACTAGGAACTAAGGTTGGGTGGCATGATACCAGGGTAATCCTGTGGGCTAGGCTTGTAAAGTCTCAGGGCCATTAGCCTAGTACACACCTATGAACATATGAACTTATGCTCATGACCAGGTGATGGCCTGTGCACCAGTTGGTGTTCCCCACTTGCTAATTACATGCAGAGTAGCTATGTAGTTCTTCCAATAGCCAATGTCATGGCAACCCACTCCTATAATTGAGTGCTTTGTGTGGGCGTTGTCCCTTTACCTTGCCTGTAAGGGAGACATCCCTGAGGTGTTTGGGCAGCAGTGTTACAGACAGCAGGTGGGAATACTTCCTACAACAAGACTTGTGGAAACAGGCCAACTAAAAGTTTTTAGAAGGTTCCAGACTTAGGGACAGAATGCTAGTATTGCTGTTATTTGCTTTGAATACTGATAGTTCTACAGGGTCTGTGTGTACATGCTAGTTCTGCATGGATTTCAGTCTGACAAAGTTATGTGTCTGCATAGCCCTCAGCTGTAGGGCTATCCACATAATGGCCAGATGTTTGCTTGTTATGTTTGGTGTGTTCCCCAGACAGGTGTCCTTGGCAAACCAGTGCCATACTCTCGTGATTGCTATCAGTAAATGGCAACATCCATTTGTGTTTCTGACTTCATATCCCGCATAAAGGATATGTTGCAACCAATCCTGTAATACCAGCAACTTTTTCAGTGTATAAGAGTGATATTTCATGTAGGGCCCTGTGTTTTGGTCTCTGTTCTCCACTTTATGCCAGGCTTTGTCCAGATATCATGCAGTAAGAGTTTGATAGGTATGATCTATCATTATTCAGTGCTGTCATTTGTGCTATCATCCCAGTGATGTTGTGGAATCCCACACATGTTTTTGGGTAGCGGCCATACATATGAGTGCAAAGGCTGGACATGTGTAACCCTGTACAGTCAAGAGGTTGGTGTATTGAGAACATTCTTAGATACCCTTGTAACATATTTTATGTGGGGAGGAGTATTAAATGTGTTAAACATATGCTGTTAGTACATGTGAGAGATTTTACTAATTAGAAACACAAATGGTCTATAGCTGTACATTTTGATACATTTCACCATTGGGACAGTAGTGGGTTACAGGGTACTGTTTTGTAAACAGTCTGTTTGTCAGTTTGATAGAACAGTTAGAAATTAACCATTGTTATGTAAAGGATCAATTTACAGTCTAACATTTGATACTTTTTCCCCTAGGGGGTTGAATGAGGAGTGTAATTGGAGGCTGTTGAATTAAATATGTCATTAAGTGCTAATTGATTCTTGTATTCAAGGCAAGTATATTTTGTAGTGTTGTACTACTTGAAGGCTTTGTCCAAGACATCAGAGTATAATAATTTATGTGGATTACTGGCTGGTTGATATTCTGTGTGCTCTCTTCAGTCGTTTCAATTATGTTGCTAAGAGATAGGTATATGTCTGGCCACTGTGTACGGCCTAGCATGATTTTGTTGCAGCATAGCGTGTACTTATTATTTGGACTGTGTATGGGTGGGGGCAGCAGATGAATATTCCATACCATCCCAGAATTCCATCTACTCTGTGTATTTAAAGTCCCCCAGTATAAGGGTATTTGTTTGTACCTTAATATTTTCTGGGGTGTTTAGGAATGTGGAATGGTCGTCTTGGGACATGGTGAGGCATGTATAGCAGGCTACAACCTGGATTGCAGTCTTTCCCAGTGTTAGTTGTACCTGATCTATCTCTGATGTATTATTTTGGGCTACTGCTCTGGAGGTGTGCATATCATTTATGAATATCAGGACACCACCACCTTTAAGACTTCAGCCCAGGTTTTGGGACCAAAACATGTGGTATGAGGTATAGCCTGGTAGCAGAGGGGTGTTCTCTGGAGGCTTAAACCAGGTCTCCATTACTGCACAGATGTCAATGTTCTCCATTTTAAGGAGTGGTTTGAGAGAGTCCATTTTGAGATTCAGACCTGAGGCATTGGGTAGCATAATCCTCAGATTACATTTGCTTGTATTCATTATGGTGGTAATTTTGTGTTTGGGCATTGCATAAAAATGCACTAAGGTGCTATTTCTGTCAATATATGTTAGCAGTAATAGTGTTAGTACAACAACCTTCTCAGCTTATCTACTCACGCAATTTGTGTATGTCTCTATTGTCATGCCTTTGTCCCCCACTCTGTCTGGCTAGCTCCAGAGTTATTGCACTAAAGGGTTGTGAGCATACCTCTCCACTGCCTGGCTGTTTGCAGACTGTCCAGGTGTTTGGCCCATACTTTGTTTCTGTTCCACGGTTTATTTGTATTTGTCTGGGAACTACTGTTATGATCCAAGGATTTATGTTAGTGAATAATGACATACATGTGAATTCCCATCCTCATATCATTCAGACGGTTCTGCTGATACACACCCTGTTGCTGTAGAACTGTTCAGTTATGACAGCAATATTCTGATTATGTCCCTATATGTGGCCCATTTCCCATCCTTTGTACAGCCTTTGTTCATTACTGTTGCACTAAGAGGTTGATAGGTATAGTTAGGAGATATGGCTGCACAGCATGTTATATAACTACATATATATATATATATATATATATATATATATATATATATATATATATATATATATATATATATATATATATATATATACAAATACGTACATGTAACTACATATGATACCACTGAAGAAAGCTAACTGCTGAAACCGGTTTGTTGATAATAAATCAGTTTTTTGCTACACCTACTCAAGGTGCTGGATTTTGTTTGCTGTATTCTAGGAAAGATGTGCAGCAGATAAGGGTGATAAAGGATAATAAGGTAAATGTACTTACAAGTGAGGAGAGTGTGTTGACCACATGGACAGAGTACTTTGAGAGGCTGATGACTGCAGAGAATGAGACAGAGAAGACTGGATGATGTGGCTATGGTGAATCAGGAAGTGCAACAGCTTAACAAGGAAGATGTAAGGCTAGCTATGATGGGGAGAAATACTGGCAAGGCTGTTGGCCCACATTATATACCTGTGGAAGCATGGAGGTGTTTTGGGGAAATGGCAGTGGTGTGTTTAGCCACACTGTTTGTTGATATCTTGCGTGGTGTGAGGTTGCATGAGGAGTGGAGAGAAAGTGCTTGGGTATGGTTTTAAGAATAAGGTTGATGTGCAGAGCTGTGGTAACTACAGAGGAATAACATTAAGTTTGATCTGTATTGAGAGTAGGGAATCGATTTAGGAGACCCTACAGAGTTGGAAATATGCTGTAGAGAGGGGAGTAATGAAGGTCAACAGGACTATGACAGAATATCTGTGTGTGAATGAGAGGGAAGATTGTGGAATGTTGAGGATTCATGGGGCAGATTTGGCAAAGGTGGATGTGCTTAAATAATTGTGATCAACATTTAGGAATAATGACGAATGTGGAGGACAGATGAAGAAGAGAGTACAGGCAGGATGGAGAGGATGGAGAAGAGTGTCAGGATTGAGGTGCGACAGACGAGTACCAGTAAATGTGATATGTAAGGTTTACAAGATGGTAGTGAGTCCACCAATGTTATATGGGTCGGAGACAGTGGCAGTGAGAAAAAACACAGGCGATAGAGCTGCACATGACAGAGATACAGATCTTACAATTTGCACTGGGTGTGACACGGGTGCACAGGTTTAGCAATATGTATATGAGAGGGACAGGCCATGATGGACAGATACGACACAAAGTTGGAGAGGCAGGATTACATCAGTTTGGACATGTGCTGAGGAGAGCTGCTGAGTATATTGGGAAAAGTATGGTTAAACATGTAGCTGCCAGGTAAGAGGAAGAGAGGAAGGCCTCAGATAAGGTTTGTCGATGTGGTAAGACAGGACATGCAGGTGGTTGGTGTGAGACAGCAAGATTCAGGGGACAGGCAGAAATGGCAACAGATGATCCACTGTGGCAATCCCGAATGGGAAAAGCCAGAGGACAATGAAGGGGGATGTTGTAATGTCAGTCTTCACAGATTTGCCAACTATTTGACAGATATAACACAACTCTATAGGTAAATAACTACAAATATGAGGCACACATATGGTCAGTGTGCATAACACTGGAAAGTTAAATGTTATGAGCTCAGTATATGACATGCAGTTCAGCACACATCTGCAGCAGTACTTTACTGTGCAAATACCATGTATAGGTGTCTCACATATCTCAGACAAACACGTATATGCTAGTTGTATTCACATGTTAGATATGGATATGTACAACATCCCAGTAGCTGGCCTAGCATTGTCAAAGTCAGTATTGTTCAACACACTCCAGTAGTAGTCATATGTGCACCATCCTTTCCTGAGGCCTTACCGATGATCTGTGTCACTGCAGACAGACCCAATAGTTTCTGATCAGCAATATATTAGTACAGCAAGCTTTGTTGAGACATACATGTTAACACTCCTCTTTCACATTCTTACATACCCTCTAATGTAGTCCATGAGATGCTTACTTGTTCAACATACCTGTCTTTGTATTTTTCAAACTATAGTTGGTTACATGCTGTTATTTGTTGTCTTTTCCCCAGTTTCTCCCTCTCCCTCTCCACACACATGTAGGGTGCACATCTGTGTTGCATAGGCAGCAGCATGCCTTTTGTAGCTAATGGCCTGTGCACCAATTATTGTTGCCTGCTTGCTAATTGCATGCAGAACAGCTGTGGTGTTATTCAAATATCATGCACTGCTATAATTGGGTACTTCATGTGGCTGTAGCCCCTTTACCTTGCCTGTGAAGGGGACTTCATGGTGGTGTGCGAACAACAGCATCACAGAGGGCATTTGGAAATACCTCTTATAAAACTGTAGAGACAGGCCAACAAAATGGGGGAGAATGTTCCACACAGTGACTGAATGCACATGTTGCTGTTATACAGGTGGATTAATGGTATTCTAACAGGGTTTTGTGAACATATGAAGCTTCTGTGTGATGTAGGTTGGAGTATTTTGTGGCTTTCCACAAGACACCTCAAAGTACTGTACTTTACAAGGGGCTGCTGATGTCCCTCACCTCACAAGAATGTTGAGATGCCCTTCAACCTATGATCTCCGTGGCATGTGTAACACATATGTAACAGTGTAGTAGCAATAATTAGATAGGTAGGGGTCTACTCTCAGTCCTGACAAATGTGTGTGTCTGTATGTGTGTGCACAAGACCAGTATCCTGAGTGTGTGTGTTTGCATGAGGAATATTTCCATTGGGTGGCCATGTTCTAAGCCATTGTACTCCCAGAACATGTCCTACGTTCTGTTCGGGGCCACTTTTTATATCAACCATACAGGTATCTGTACACACTTAGCAGATCTATAAGCCCAGCACTGTGTGGAAGCAACTGCTGTGTAACAGTATGTAATGAGCAGCTACAGAGGCAGGGCTCTTAATCACAGTAGTGGCACGCTTGTGTGTGTGTGTGTGTGTGTGTGTGTGTGTGTGTGTGTGTGTGTGTGTGTGTGTGTGTGTGTGTGTGTGCATTGCTGTGTATAGCAGTGTTTGTGAGTGTGTACACCCCTGCATGACATTAGTATGAAACCTGTCACACCCACTACACCACTCATTGCCATACCTTACAAGGGCATGTTATGTTACTCACTATACACGTACTTTGGAAACTCACACTATGAGCTCTGTGCCACCTGTGATGACTGCATAATACTGTACTACCACTAACTAGATGAGTAGAGATTTCAAAAGCATCACTGGCAATTGTGATTGTCTGTGCCTGTGTCTGTGAACAGTATTCTATGTGTGTTGGATGAACACAATACCCTCTGTGTGTGTGGAAATTACAAGTCGGAGTTGTGTTCCACCCACTAGACTTAGCAGAGTCCACTGTACAAGAGGTGCTGATGTCAGCCACCATACACCTACCTGTATACACTCCACAGCCCTATATGTAAGCTACATAGCACATGCAAAAACTGTTATACAGACCTGTCAATTGTGTATGTATGTACCCTGAATATGACACACCCAATGTGTTACCACACTGACATACCCCTTGTAGTCTATATGGACACATCCTGCTGATATACAGACACCAAGAAGACAAACAGAATACATTATGGAGACCACATGCAGTCAGCGTTAACAATAATGCATAATGGCTGACAATAATGCATAATGGCTAACAGATACACACCCTGATGTGTAACCATTAAACACCTTGGCTGTCAACACTGCAATACATTGCTAAACTGTACTAAGTTGTAAGTTTACCGTATGCATCAGAACCGTATTAGCATGTCCCTGCATCGATGGTACGGATGTCACAGTTGTGACATATATCCTCATATGCACAGGGTCTGGTGTGCATTTGCCAGAGGCCTCGGCTGGACTATTTGGTTGACATCATGTGTGCGTGTTTGGGGGTTGTATCTGAAATGGACTACCCAGAGGTGGTGTGTGTAAGTCTGGAGGTTACCTTGTTGTGATGGTGACGTGTGTGTGCATGGATGCACACAGTCACATCATGTGGCTAATTACACAGGGGTATATTGGACAGCTGTGGACCATACATGGCAGGGTGTACAGTTCACCATCTCCGGTCATGGACATGGGAACTGGGTCTGCCAGGGGACCCATGGTCACCATCAGGCTCGAGGCCAGATGCACTACTACTCCCCGATGGTTACTGACATCTGCTGGATCTGCATCCCTGTTGGGATGGACCAGGACCATGTGTCCATGGCCTGCTGCATTGTGGTGTGGACAGTGACCCCCCCCCTGCAGTTGTGCTTCTGGTACTGCCACTATTAGAGCATGAAGTTGCACGGCCACATAGACCCTCAGCTGTTTGTGCTGCTGTCCCCCTTCCACATGGACGACGGCCATCTCCCACCATATGCTCAATCACAAACATTCCATGTTCAAGGATTGACATACCATGGTCGAGGAGTCTCACCATCTCACCCAACCATCTATCCATGACCTCAGCATAATAACAGTGGGCATCAGCAAGATCATGGAGGTTGTCATGCATAGTAGGACAAGTAGCATTCACAGCCCTGAGAAGCTGTCTGGTGTTACGTTCACTACATGCCTGTGCCTCCATGATGGTGCAAACATGCATCTGGTGACACTTGCTCTGGCACTTCTGACAGGGGCATGTCAGGCAGCAGGCCCCCTTCAAGCACCTCTGCCCATCCGCCTGTGTGGACCTCGCCTGTTCTCCTGCTATGGCTGCTGTCTACAGACACACTCACCATAGTCACCACACTTGTCTGTCCCATGCCACTAGCCGCCAACTGTCCATCATCTATGCCACTGGTGATTGGGTATGTGTGGGCATTGCATCTGTGTGCGGGGATGGGGTGGGCAGTAGTGGAATGCTAACCAATGGCACAGATTCAGACCCTGACAACCCAGCCTGTTCTTCACTATCACTATCATCATCATTAGAATCTGCAGAGACACTGACATTATTTCCTAAGCAGGACAGACCCCGACTCCCATTGCCACCTGTGAGGGGAAGACAGTAAATGTAAATTAATACCTGTACATTGGCTGCCACACACACAGACATGCACACAGATACTTACAGGTGAGTTGGCACAAAGCTATTAAACAGACCTCACATTATCCAAAAGGTGACATCCATGACACACAGAGCCTTCATCATGGAGTGCAGCCATTCTCAGTCCTTGTTACTAACAATATACATGTCTGGGATGCATGAGTATTGTTAGTAGGTGACATCCATTTACCTAGCACACACTGCACCCATGTACACATTATTGCTGTTCACCTGTATAGCACAGTGCCAACTACTGTACAGCATACCTCACAACTGTAGAAATCATTGAAGACTGTGTAGATGTCTGGAACATATGTTTGCTCTGTCCATCACAACACCTATGTGTTTGTCTGACACATAATTAAGATCATATGAGGATTTATGTCACTAATTAATGACATACATTTGATTTGCACACCTCATCACCAGCAGTGAATGTATGGTCAAACAAATCATGTTACACCAACAACCTTCTAAGCTTAACATGTATATGATAAGTGTACACACCCCTGTTAACACGGCAGGCTGTTGTATCATATAAAATGAGACCACAATACTCCATTTAAAAACATTACCCACCTTAAATGTGACATATGACCTGTGCAATCCAATTGTGAACATATTGTTTAAATTCACAAGTTAAATCTTCATGTTATGGTCACATTACATGTTATAAAATGTGTGTAATGTAATATTATGGTCTCTCATTGTATATGTCAGAAACACTTGGCATCTTGACAGGGGTGTATCCACTGTGGTATCCACTGTATAGGATTAATGTTTCTGACATGTCCCTACTGTAGGCCATTCCCCCCCCCCCCAGTTTGTTGGTATGTGTCCACATGTTTTGCACAGTTTGTGAGCTGTGCTGCAGGAATGTTACCTTAACCCTTCATATAGGCCCCCATGGTGACCACTGGGATCCACTGCAGTTAACACCACTACAAGTGAACATGAACATCAAGCAATATGGCTAGGTGTGCATTGGCAAAGCACAAAAAAAGATTACATACTCTCCAGCTACAGGCTGCTGTCCCAGTAGACCAGAGGAAACTAAATAGGTGTGGGAGAAAGGTACTCTCAACATATGGCCTTTTTCCAGGGGTGAAGCAGCATTTCTTCACATTAACAATACAACCACCAATAGTACAAAATATGTTGCCCATCACCATAGATGTGCACTTATGTGCATTATCAAACCCCATCCACAATTACTATCTTATCTGACATATGCATGTAGATACTCTACAGATGCAGGTTATGTATGCTAAAGTACTCTAGTAATGTGCACTAGGCCTCACCTGCATGCTTCTCGTCCATTGAGTTGGGGGCACCCACATCCACAATGCTGTCTTCATGTAGCCATTCTCTTCTTGGGGGGGGGGTGCACCAAGGTTGGCAAGGAGCTTCTCCTGCGCTGTAAGTTGGGGCTGCATGAGTGGGCCCCCACCAGGGGCTGTTGCTTCCCTGACTACGGCAGCAGCTCTTCGCCAGGCATTATGTAGGAGGTCGGTTGCACGATGCCGGACCTGCTCATATGTTCTTGTGTGCAGGCCAACATCGTTTACCCTGTGGACTAGGTCAATCCACAGGGCAGTCCATTCCCACAGATGTTCATGGGTGCAGCCAAACATTACACCATAGTGATGGATTATGAAGTCCACTATTTCCGCAGTTTTTGCAGCAGTGTATGCTGGATTATGCACATGATGTATCCTGCCTGGAAGACATAAACAGTGAAACACAGCATAGCACCTTATACAGTTGTCAACAGTCTGGATAGAAATTGCACATCAACAGTGGATATATCTTTCCAGCAGTCAGCTACACCATACCCCTGTAATCTATCAGCACAGTATCAGCTTGCATAGCACTCCTAGCCCTGATGTGTGATATTTCCACCAATGATGGATAATTAATTGCATAAACCTCCAACCTCTATTCTCATTCCTTTCTGTGTAGAGAGATGACATTGGCCATCTTCCATGAGGATGGATGTTGCTGAGGCTGTTTTGAATACGGTATGTGATGGCACTGTGAGCACTTGTCTGAATTCATATAGGATGCAGACAGGGATGTTATCAGGTCCCATGGAGACTTCCTGTTGTTGCCTTTTAGTCGGCAAAATGTACCTTCTCACCATTGATGAGGGGAGGTGTGTTGCTGATATGCATATCTTTCTATAGGGATGGGGGGACAGGAGGGTGATGTTCACACCTAACCTGTTTGATGCAGGTTTCCTATAGCCATGGCATGTGTGTATGAGATGTGATTTAACACCAGTACATGGTGAATTGTGTTGCTTCTGGGATTGACAACATATGTGGGGACACCCTTGTGACTGGCTTTGGCAGTGTGGATATGCTTGATTTCTACTCATAGTTAGCCTTACATGGAGTCATCTGTGACCTTTCATGCTTGTTCAGATAGAGGTGGACATGCTTCCAAGTTGACCTCTGAACCTATGTGGCCCTGTACAGCAATATAGGAACCTATTGTGTGGTTTGTGTATTGCAAGTGTCAAGAAAAGGGGACAATAACTCATTTCAAAACAATTCCCAACTTTAATGTGACCTATAGCCTGTATAATTCCATTGAAAACATAACAATCTGTTAAGTGAAAACATATGCAAATTGAAATCATTACAATAAGCTGGTTGCATGAGTGTGCACACCCTTAAACAGATACTATGTGGAAGCACCTGTTGAGATAATGACAGCATTCAATCATCTTAGGTTGGAGTCTTTCATTATGGCACAACTTAACTTAGTAATAGTCGCCCAGACTTCCGTCCAACAGCACTACAAATATGTCAATTACTGAGGGCATATTTTGTGCACAGCCCTATTCAAGGTGACCCACAGATTGTCTATTGGGTGCAGGTCTGGCTGGTACATTCCCAAAATGTATTTCGCATCTGGTGAATCCATTATTTGGTAGATTCGGATGTATACTTGGGGTCATACTGAAGTTGACAAGCAAAATCCCTCTTCATCTTCACCTTTCTAGCAGATGACTGAATGTTTGGTGACAAAGCCAGTTGGCATTTGCAACTGTTCATAATTCCTTCCATCTGGAGTGGAGGCCAAGTTCCAGCTTTTGAAAAGCAACTCCACAGCATAATCAACATGCTTCACCAGGGGGGATAGTGTACTTTGAGTGATACAAAGTGTTTTGTTGGGCCAAACATACTTCTTGCAATTGTGGGCTAAAGGTTGAACCTTGCTGTCATCAGACCATGACACATTGTCCAACATGAGTTTTGGAGACTTGATATACTGTTTGACAATGTATGTCCAGCCCTGGATGTTTTTCTGTGTAAGGAAAGGCTTCCATCTAGCAATCGTACTCCATAGGGCAGACATATGGAGAATACAGAAGATTGTTGTCACATGGGGTGCACACCCAGTAGTTAGCAGGTAGCAGGCATTCCTCAAGCTCAGTGGTGCTGTCAGTCCCATGTCAGCTTCCATGGCCAGTTATCATCTTGTCATATCATCCACTTTGGATGGACGTCCAGGTGTTTGCAGTGTCACTGTTGTCTCATATGTTCTCCACTGTCTGATAATTGTCTGCACTGTATTCCATGGGAGGGTGGCCTAATGGTTAAGGTGTTTGCCTTACAAACACAAGGTGCAGGGTTTGAATCTCACAATGGATAAATGACTAGGCTTAAAATGGCTCACAAGGGCAGTTAGCTTAGTACTAACCTATGAATGAATTCATTGTATCTCCAGTGTTGGGGACACTTTCTATTCCTCTCTTGAATGATACACTGAGTTCCCTTCAATGCTTTGTAAGCTGTCTGCCAAACATGTCTTTTGTTGTAGCAGGCGACTTGACACATGTCAAATATATTTGACTAGGGCAGTTGAACATTATTTGGAGTTAATCAGAATCTTGTTAATCGATGGCATATGTGTAATCGAAAAGAGAATCCTGTGATTACTGCAAAAGGTGCATCAACCAAGTAGTGGTTTATGTGTGTGCACATGTGTGCAACCAGTTTATAGTCTGTTTCTTATGTTGTATATTTTCTCCACTAACAGATTTGTTTGTTTGTCAATAGAATTGTGCAGGTTATGGGTCACATTCAAGGTGTGAAACATCTTGACAAGATTTCCTGTGATCTCACTTTTGTATAGTACACAAACCTGTCATTTCAACAGGGGTGTGTGCACTCTTGATATCCACTGTATGTAGGTGTTCAGATAGCTGTTTGTGGTAGCCATGGACAGAGGGTCATAACACAGTTGCACACTTCTTCAATTACAACCTGATAATCATGCCTATTCTACTACCAATATCATTGTCATGGCAATGCAACAACCAGTACCTGTAAACATTTTTATCTGTTGTATGCACTGCAACTGATATTACACAGACCTAGAACATGCACAACTGATTTACATACATAGATAAGTAAGTTGATTGCACAGTAGGCATGTCCCACATTCATATATAGGCTATTATGTTATAGTGTCATTGCTAACAGACCTGACAGTGGTTTTCTTAACATAACACAAGTCTTATGTGTAAGTGACTAGAGATATCAGGAACACGTGCTTATAAGACTGTGCAGTTGAATGGTATGAACTCACTATATCACAAGCATTTCAACACACACTTCTGCAACAATACTTTACTCTGCACATGCTCTGTATAGTTCTCTTATATTTACAAGAGAAAATGTGTATCATAGTTATATGCACAGGCAACATATGGATATGTACAGCACCCCAGTAGCTGGCCTAGCAGTGTCACAGTCAGTGGTGTTTGACAGACACTCCAGTAGTTGCCAAATATCAGCTGTCCTTTCCTTGGGGTGAGTCAGGGGCCTGAGTTGTGATCTATGTCACTACAGACAGAGCCACATGCTAGGGCCATCACTGCTGTTCAGCATTACATCAGTACAGCAAGTCTAGTTGAAACATATGCTTTCAAATCCCTATTTTCCATTATTACAGACCACCTACTGCACTCAATTACATGCTTACTTGTTTCACACACTTTTTTTCTGAAATTGTCAAAGATATATCTCCTTTTTGTTGTTTTGTTTATTTTCTTTTCTCTCTCTCACAATATGACATAAGTGGTTGGAATAGATGGCAGCTTGTCTTTTGTAGGTAATTCTCATGACCATGTGATGGCCTGAGCACCAATCGGTGTTCCCTAGCTGCTAAATGCATGCAGATCAACTGTGTAGTTCTTTCAACAGCCAATGTCATGGCAACATACTCCTATTATTGAGTACTCCATGTGGGTGTTGGCCCTTTCTGTTACCTGTGAGGAAGACTTCCTGGAGGTGTGTGAGCTAATACCTCTTACAACAAGACTTATGAGACAAGCCAAATAAATGGTTGAGAAGGTTCAAGACTGAGGGGCAGAATGTGAGTATTGCTGTTATATGTTTTGAATACTGCAAGTTTAACAGGGTTTGTCTGTACATGCTACTTCTGCATGGGTTTAAGTCTGACAAAGTTCTGTCTCTGCATAGCTCTCAACTGTATGGCTATCCACATAATGTCCAGAGGTTAGCCTGTTATGTTTGTTCTGTTCCCCAGACAGATGCTGTCCTTGGCAAATCAGTAGCATACTCTAGTGATTGCAATCCATAAATACTAACATCCATTTGTTTTTCCTGACTTTATATCCCTCAAAAAGATATGTTGCAACTAACCCTGTAACACTAGCAACGTTCTCAGTGTATAACAGCAATATTTCAAGTATGGACATGTATTTGGGCCTCCGTCCACCATTTTTATGGCAGGCTTTGTCAAGATGTAATACAGTAGGAGTTTGATAGATATAATGGTGTATCATTATTTAGTGCTGTCATTCCTGCTGAGGGGAAAGGCTGGAAAACATGTTGAAGTCTGCACATTCAAGAGGTTGGTGTATAGAGAATGCTCATAGATGTCCTTGTAATGTATTTTTATGTGGGGAAGAGTAACAAGTGTTTTAAAACTAGGCTGTTAGAACATGTGAGACATATTGCTGATAAGAAAGAAGGCAGTTGTATAGCTGTACATTTGAATAAATCTCACCATGGAGACAGTAGTGGGTTACAATGTATTGTTTTAGAGAAAGTCTGTTTCTCAGTTTGATGAAATATTCATAAAAGAACAATTGTTATGTACAGAATCAATGTATTAGTATTTAATGTGATACTTTCTCCCCTAGGAGGTTAAATGAGGAGTGTAACTGGAGGCTGTGTATTTAATTATGTAATTAAGTGTTAATTGTTTCTTGTATTTAAGGCAAGTATTTCTTGTAATGTTTTACTCCTTGAAGGCTTTGGCCAAGACATCAGAGTATAATAAACTTGTGTGAAGTACTGGCTGGTTGTATTTCTCTATGCTATGTACAGTCATTTTAGTTGTTTTGCTAAGAGGTTGCTGTATGTCTGGCCATTGTGTATGGCCTATCATGATTTTGTAGTAGTGTACTGTTCATTTATTTATTTGGACTGTGGGGGGGGGGCAGATGTGAGTGCCATGGGTTCTTTTGTATCCAACTGTGTATGCTTCCCCAGTTATCAGTGGTCTTTTAGCAGCATATGTTTGCATGGGCATTTTGAATATAATGTAGATATATATCTATATATATATATATATATATATATATATATATATATATATATAATATGGAACCCGGATAGTCTACCGAAAGGCTGTTTCACCGTAAGTGAAATGGGCTGTCACAGTTTCGCGAAAGCACTTTTTATCAAAAAAGTGCTTTTGCGAAACTTTCGTAAAAGTACAGGGAATCGGGGGAAGTGGTAGTGGGCGAGATTGGACTACAGTGGGGATAAGGGAATATTCCCTTTTCCCCACTGTAGTGCGATCTAGGAGTGAGAATATAAAAGGGGGGTGCAGGGGGGCAAAATATGGTGTGTGTGTTTTTTATTTGTTTGTGTGTGTGTGTGTGTGTGTGTTTTACCTTCCGTTTACCGAAACTGCTTTTTCGGTGAAAGCAATTTTGGTAAACGGTGTTCGGTAAGGTTGGATTCAGACAGTTGATCTGTCGATCAACTGTCCTAGATCCATATATATATATATATATATATATATATATATATATATATATATATATTTGTATACATACACACACACGCATATATATATATATATATATATATATATATATATATATATATATATATATATACAGTATTTATTGGCAATATATCTATACATTGTTATACACATATATGTATCCCCATACATATCTATATCTCTCTCTGTATGTATGTTTCTTTTCAGATATATATATATATATATTTGTAGATACCAATCCTTCCTAATTGCACAGTGTCTCTCCCCTGTTGTAAACTGGCTGTAAAGTATGGTATGTTTGAGCAAACATCCTAAAGCCATACATCTCAGATGGCTTACTGATAAATTGCTGTGACTATGGTGTGCAGGGTCCTGGGCTCAAGACCTACAAGAGTTGTTTATTTTGTTGCTGGGCAGAACAAGGACTGTTGGATACAGAGTGATTAAGGCAGTTATGAACATCTTTAAGCATGTTTGCGGGGGTTTGCACGGTGGTAAGTGTTGCTAACGTATGGTTAAGCATAGGTGCTTACACCGTGTAGGCCTCACTTACCAGTGCACAGATCTGCTTAGCATTTACTTTTAAGCAATGCTTAAATCTGCTATGCCTAGCTCAGCCCTGGTAACCATTGATCACATTCCAGTCTGATAAAATAGCAGGGTAATGACATCTTTCATAAGTGTATTTAATTTCATGTACATAACATGCTTCTATGTGCTGTCATTAAAGTAGCAAGGGGTGTGACTATACTGTATGGGACACTTGGGTATACATGGGTAGTACCACAATCTTTTTTTTATTTGTTTTATACATGAGTAGTATTCCAGGTTGTATGCAGCTACACTTACATGTTACACCAGCTACAGTGCACTGGTTGACAAAAATAGTTTAACACATATTGTATTATTAAGTTAGTACTTTTTAACTGTGCTTTTCCAAGTAAAAGTAGATTGCAGGTTGTAGTATTGAACCATATATCCCTGCATGGAAAGCTGGGACTCTGAGTACTAACGATCTTGTTCTTGGTGTTTGAGCTGTATGTTTTTATGTATCTCCGATTGGACATTAATATGATATTATGATATTAACTGTAGACTACTATGTTTTTTGGACATGTCATTGAGGACTGCTGTCATGTAGTAATGGCATAACTTTCAGTTTCAGACTTCTATCCTTCAAAACATTCATCCTAATGCATAACCTGTTGGCTATCTACTTTCTGTCTCTCCTCTGTACAGATGTGCAGATGTCAGGTATTGCTAAGGCCATACAATGATGTAGGTGCCTACATAGTATCGTGCTGTAGGCCTGGACACTGCTGCTAGTTCCAGCATATGGACATTCCTTAATGTGGACCTTGCCCCTTTTCCTTGCCTGTGTCAGAGACATTAATGAGGTGGTGGGTTACAGATTCACATACAGTAGGTGGAAATATGCCACAGGACAGGATATTTGGAGACAGCCCAACAACATGGGGGACATATCCCCAGAATTGTGAACACATTCTATGTTATCAGTGTTGTTATACACATGGTGGATTGATAGATTGACAGGGTTTGTGTGGACATGCATTTAGTGATTGACTTCACAACAGACAGTGATATGTCTCTGACATACCTCTCCACTGGTATGCTGTCCACAGACTGGCCACATGTTTGCCTGTTATGTTTTGTCTGTTCCCCAGACAGTTGGTGTCCTTGGTAAATCAGTTGTGAACTCTAGTCAGTAAATAGTCACATCTATTGTTATTACTGACTTCATATTCCTCATGAAGGATATGTTACAACAAACCCAGTAACATCTGCAACTGGCTCAATGTATGACAGCAATATGTTCAATCTACCCTTGTTTGTACCTCTGTCCCCAAATGATGTCAGGCTTTGTCCAGATGTCAATGAGGCTCAGACATATATAGTATCATTATTTCTTGCCTTCATTCCTGCTACCATCCCAGTGATGTAGTAGACCCACAGACATGTCAGGGAAAAGACCATAGATATGAGTCCTGAGCCTGTAAAATCTGATATGAACTCTGCATGTGAGAGGCCTGTGTATGTCTGGCCATTGTTAACAGACTCCCAGGATTGTGCACACATGTCATGTGTACATGTTATTTGGGCTGTGTCTTGAGGCGGGGTTAATGTAACTGTTATGGCTCTTTTTTATCTGACTGTGCATGCTGCTCCAGTTTTTGCTGATCTATTCGCTGTATGTGTTTGTAGGGGCAGACTGAGACATGTCCTGTATCAAGGTCGGGATTCAGACTACACTGAGAATTAGGACTGTATATGTGGGGCTAGTGTGTGAGTGGCAAACACTGATGTATTTGTTCACACAGTCCGTATACTCTATTGTTCATTTGACTTACCAGTACTTGACTGTGACTGTAGTGATATTGGCTGTGGATATGCACTTTCACACTGGTGTCTGTGCTCTTACATCGTGTTTATATTACGTGATCGAACAGTGAAATGTTCAAACACATAATAATCGACCTGTAAATATAAAAAAGGCCGTAATGTCAAATGGCAAAAAAAAAAAAAAACACCTAAAGCATTAAAACACTCTAAGCAGGGGGGCAAGGCCCCCTGCATCCCCCACACCCCCTGCCACTTAAATATACCAACTCCAAGATCACACTACAGTGCAGGCAATGGAAAATGTCCATGTCCGCACTGTACGGAGATCTCCATTGAACCATTCAACATTCTGACAGTTCGATATTTGGGGGCCGATTATTATGTGTTTGGACATTTGACTGTTAGATCATGTAATATAGACCCGATACATCCCTGTAGTGCCTGATATATTTGCAAATACATGTGTAATTACCCAACAGCAGATTTCATATTTCAATTACTTGTGCTATTTAATGAAATATATATTAGAGCACACAGGAGGGTATTACTACAGCAACTGTGTTAGCTTATCTACGCCAGTACTTTAGATTTTCATGGCTTCCACCCACCACTTTGTCGGCCTTGGTCCAGATTCATTGCAGTAAGGGGTTCTGAGCATACCTCTCAGCTGGCTGGATTATTTCAGGATGTCCAGGTTTATTGCTTATATTTCTGGTCTGTTTTACAGATTATTCTCATTTCTCTGGTAAATCACTGTGATGATATGATTTTTGTCAGAAAATGAGGACATACATTTCATTTACCTACCTCACATCCATCAGAATATGTATGCTGAAACAAATTGTGTCACTCTGTCAAGAAGAATACAGAGGGACAATGACCTCTTCCTTCCTGGATGCTACTGTGTTAGTAATGAGATGTGCCACATAGAAGGACTTTCTGACCACAGCGGCAATGTGGTGGTCAAAAAAGACATTGCTGTCAACTTGTGTACCCAGATCACTTATAACGTATTCTTTGTTCAGGGGACTACCATCAGTGTGGTAATTCATGCAAATAGGGTTTTTTCCCAAAGGGGATGACAACACATTTTTTGACATTGAGCTTAAGGCCATGGCTCTGACACCAGTCATTGGTCTCAGTGAGGCCTTTCTGTAGGATGCCAGCATCACTTGGGTAGTTAATAATAGCTCCCAACTTGTAATTGTCTGCAAACTTTGTCAGCCAGAGTCCCTTCATGTTGGCATGGACTTCAGAGAAGTTGATACTAAACATGAGGGGACCCAGGACAGAACCCTGTGGGACTGCACTTATGACTGCTCAGCGGTCTGATTTGGAGTCAGCTATTTTCACACTGTGAGTTCCATCCGTGATCCAGTTTGCAACCCACCTAGTGATATAGGGGTTGATGCCTAGCTTATTGAGTTTTTGCATGATTCCTGAGTGTGGAATGTTATCAAAGGCTTTGGCCAGATCAAGGTAGGCTGTATGTGCCACATTGTCTTCATCCACAGCTCAGGTGACTGACTCCAAGAAGTTGACCAGGATGATCGAGCAAGTATGACCTACCCTTCACACAGCTAAACTGTGCAGGATCCTGAGTCTGCAGATTCCTATATCCCTGTTTATTAGGTGCATGATGATACATTCCATAACTTTACATAACAGACTTTTCAGGCTGTTGGTGTGGTAGTTTCCAGGGTCTTTAGTTGCTCCTCCTTTGTGGAGAGGGGTGACTGCAGAAGTGCACAATTCAGGAGGGACAAAGCCTAAGATGAGGCTGTGATTGAACAAGGCACACAGATGAGGTGCCGGGTCACTCTGTAGTTCACGTAGAACACAGCCAGGGATATTGCCAGGTCTCACAGAAGCTGTATTCTTGGCCTTGGACAGTGGTGTTTTAACCTGTACAACAGTAATACTGGCTTCCTAGCAGTGTATTGATATTGTGATTGGCCCTTTGGGGTGGGGGGGGTAAAGGTTGCACTCAATATGTTGGCCAGTATATTGGCAATATTTGTTGGCTCAGTCTACGAGGTACCATTGTCCACTAGCTCAGAGCAAATCTTGGTATTGCCATGGAGATTCTCTACATAACTGTATGAGGCCTTATGGTTGTCTTTACTATGTTTTTGAAGAGTGGGTAAAGATAGATGAAGGCTGCCAGCATAGCCAGATAGAATTTTATAGATAATTCTATCATTTGTAAATATCAATGTAAGACACAGGCTTGTTGTCTTAAATGTAAAGAAATACTGTTACATGTGGAACTGGAAATAAATGTGACAACGGTGCACTGTAGTGACCAAAGTAAAGCATGTGGTGACCCTTTGGTGTAGACAGTGGTGCCGAGGGGTCTAGATGAAGAAATTCTTTCTGTTGTTTTAACAAAGAGTTAAATTGCTAGATTTAAACATGCAAATGTATTTATATTGCTCTGCTCCTCACCAGCTGCAAGATAACAAAAAGGAGATGTTAAGAATGCAAATGCAGTTTCTGTTAGCCTGGGAACCCAGGGAAGTGTGAAGAATGATGTAATGTGTAGCCTCGGAACCCTGAGAAAGTGTGAAGAATGATGTAATGTAAATCAGAACTGCAGTTTCAATTTAAACAGAGAGAGCCAGAGAGGATTAAGCATTTTTGTCTTGACCATCCAACTCATCAGCACTCTGCCTGTTTTCTTATGCAAGTTTGTTTTAGACTTGTGTTTTCTTTTAGAAATAGCTAGAAACTAGAAAAATTAGACTAAGTGTTTTTCTGTGATGTCAGAACTGTACTGCTGAATTATTTTGTGTATTTCTCTGTGATCTCCGAACTGTTGACTAGCACTGTGTAGTAAGAAGTATTGTCTTGTGTTTTTATTATTTATTATTAAATATTTTAAAACCTTTCAACTGTGGCTGTTTTGTGTAGAGATAATTTAAGCTCTACAGTACATTGCATATTTATAGTGATTATTGTACCAAGTCACTCTAATAAGCCTTGACTCTTTAGTTATACTACCAATTGGATAATAATCTTGCACAGTAATAATTGGAAACCCTTTTAAGGGCTTTTGAGTAGCAGATAAATATTAGCTGGGTGGTGATAAGTGGTACTATCATATAGTGTGGGTAATAGGGGCACAGCTGGAGAACCTGTGCCAGCCTTTCCCAGGAGCATCTCTGTGGTTGTATAAACTCTTATCTCAAAGTGTGTGTGTCAGCTACTTGGGCAGGGACATGAAGAACTGATTGGACAGAGAGGGTGCTGGAGGTTTTAGCTTGCCCAGCTAAGCTGAGAGCTGGACCCTATAGCTGTGCCAGTGGGGAGTCTTATTGGGGGCCTGGGGAGCAAGGGAGTGACCAGCCCCAGACTGACTGTGATCTCTGTGTGCTCTTAAGGGAAATTGCACTTTACTGGGTGTATTTGTATCCTTTCCTCATATATGAGATGCCCTCTCTGGTGTTAGTGGTGAGGATTGAGGCTCCTTGATTGCTGGGCCAGAGCACAGGCATCACAATGTTCTCCAATTCTGTTTTCACAGCTAGCTTTGTAGTATATGTTGCGTATGTATGTATGTATATATATATATATATATATATATATATATATATATATATATATATATACACACACACACACACATATTCATATATATGTATATATATATATATATATATATATGGGTCTACTTTGAAACATCTAAAACCCATAGCATCTAATTTCATAACATTGAGACCAGAACATCTAAAACCCATAACATTGAATTTTATAACATCTAACAGTACAAATCACTAGAAACTAACATCCCCTCCACATATAATGACACCAAACTACCAAAAACACTTTTTACTATGTTTCTGCAGGGGAGCAAGCCCCCCTGTACCCCACATCCCCCGTAAATTAAATATACCAACTCCAAGATCACACTACATTGGGAAAAAGTTAATTTCCTAACTCCACTGTATCAAGTCCCCCTGCAGAAACATAGTAGAAAGTGTGTTTGATAGTTTGGTGTCATTATATGTTGTTATATGTGGAGGGGATGTTATTTTCATGTGATTTGTACTGTTAGATATTATGAAATTCGATGTTATAGGTTTTAGATGTTTTGGGTTTTAGATGTTCTAGTCTCAATGTTATGAAATTAGATGTTATGGGTTTTAGATGTTTCAAAGGGGAACCATATATATATATATATATATATATATATATATATATATATATATATAGATATATAGATATAGATAGATGTATATATATATATATATATATATATATATATATATAAGGTATATACAGAGATAGTTTTATATATGTATGTATTTATTTACACATATATATATATATATATATATATATATATATATATATATATATATATATATATATATATTTATTTATGTGTGTGTATGCATCTCCATACACATAGGTTCATAGGTAGGTACAAGGCTATCGGCCGTAGGGCCTGTGTTAGCCTAGCCAGCAAGGTTCCATAGCTTACGCCACCCAAGAAAGTTATTTTCCTGTGCCACTGTCCAGCAGAGACACAGAAGTGATCCCCGGGGTGTATTTCCTATTTCCCATCCACTCATCAAGATTTTTCTTGAAGAGTGCTAATGAAGAACTTTGCTTGACATAGATGGGTATCTTGTTCCGGAGTATAGGAAGTCTCTGAGACAGCAGTCTATCCCTCCAGCGTGTCCTGTTTATTGTGGTGACAAGGTTTAGGTCCCTAGAGCATGTAGCTCGGAGGGATTGGGATTTCTTTAGGTGTAGCATGTCCAACAGCTCTGGGTTTGACATAGCTTTATATGTTAGGCAGAGATCATCTTGGAGTAGGCGATATGCTACGGAGTAAAGCTGGAGTTTTTTGAGGTGGTCAGTGTAGGGCATTTGTTTGAGACCAGTAATCCTCTTTGTGAGGTACTTCTGTGGCCTTTCCAACTGCTGCAGATGTCTTGTGAGGTACATTCCAAAAGAGGCGTTGTACTCTGTAATGGGTCTAATGAGTGACGAGTAGAGGGGAACAATGACCTCTTTTTTCCTGGATGAGAACCCTTTTATGATGAGGTGTGCCACGTAGATGGACTGCCTGACTACTGTGGTAATGTGACTATCAAAGGAGAGACTACTTTCCACCTGGGTCCCAAGGTCTCTTATGACGCATTCAGTGTTAAGTAGATTGCTGCCTATGTGGTAGGTCATGGGTACAGAGTTTTTACCAAAGGGGATGACACTGCATTTTTTGGCATTGAGCTTGAGGCCGTGACACTGACACCAGGCATCTGTCTCTGTGAGGCCCTTCTGTAGGATGTCCACATCATTTAGGGACTTGACTATGGCTCCTAGTTTGCAGTCATCTGCAGACTTTGTTAGCCAGAGGTCTTCTGTGTTAGCCTGTACCAAACTTGACTAATTTTAACAAACCTCTTCCCTTCTGTTGAATGACTCTACTGAATGATATGTTTGAAAAAACATCAGACAAATCTACAGTTCTGATGGCTTAGTGGTAAATTGCTATGGTGTGCAGGGTCCTGGGTTCAAGACTTGCAAGGGCTGATTATTCTCCTGCTGGGAAGAACAAGGGCTGTTAGATACAGAGTGATTAAGGCACTTTTAAGCAGTTGTAAGCGAGTTTGCATGGGTTTGCGTGGCGGTGAGCAATGCTAACTTCCGTTTAGCTGTGCTTACAGACAGATAGCCTTAAAAGTGCTTAATCTGTGTAGGCATCACTTAGCACCGTGCAAACAAGCCTACTCCCGCTTACTTCTGCTTATTCCCACTTACCCCCATGCTAATTTCTTTAAAAAAAAGAAAAAAGGGTTGATAGGAAAGTGGTGAAAAGGGGGCACGAACAGTGAAAAACAATATGAAAAATAGCTAGGGATGTGCAGGATGGGTATAGGGAAGGTCCATAGCTGTCCATTTCTTCTACAACAACAGCTGTGCATATATATATACTGAATTTGAAGATACATTTGGACACTCAAACCCCTGAGAGAGGGGTGAGGACAACAATAATGAGTTGTGAAGCCAGTTAGACAAGATTACATATGTCCAGTGTACACGTGTGCAAAATGGAAAGCTATGTATGGGGCGACATTTTTTTTTTGGGAGCAGATTGCCCTTTTTATTTTTTTGGTGAGAGTGGGATGTTGGGGAAGGATAGTAGGTATATTTGGGGAGGTAGGCTGGATAGGAAGACAGACAAGTCAGACAAGACAGCATACAGAGGCAGTATATGACACGTGGGGGATAAACACCTTGGATGAGGAGGTATGTTTGGTAATCGGAAGCCCACGAGGCCCAAAATGGATACAGTGGGACTGCTTTCCCCACCCATGGGCAGTCACCACTGCACTTTCATGGCCCCAAAGGTGGCTGTGCTGGGGGCTGAGCAGGAGGGGCAGGCTGACCCTCTAAATGCGGCATGTGGCCCTCAGGCTGGCATAGCAGATCTCCCAATTTTTTCCGGAGCTCGCTACACACCCGACCTTGGACCTGGCTTCGGGTGGCAGGATCCTATCCACGCCCATGCCCTGGGAAGGGGGACGAGCCCCATCCCCTGAGGCAGTTCCACCCGAAGGTGGTGCAGTACCAGCAGACGATGAGGTCCCGGGGTGGATCCCAGACATGCTTGGACCTGGTGCCACAGCCAGATGAGGCAGGAGAGACGGATCCACTGGGATCGGACTTCCTAGACATGCTATGGTGTTGCAGTTTTAAAACATGTTGGTTAGTCATGAAAAACACATTTCAGGATTAGTTATAACAACATGTGTGAGTATTCCCATTAACCCAAAACAACAGATTTGGAACATTTGCATAGCAAACAGAACACATGCATATATGGAACCACAGTGGCATTACACAGGCATGCAGGTTACATTGATTGCAACAGGCCACCAATGATAGTATTTGAACAGGGAACATTAATTAGAAATGATTTCAATATTTGTAGAATAATAATACATATGTCCCAATGGTAGGTTTGGTGAAAAACATACCCATTCATTTATGTGTTTAGATTATTGGTGAAGATAAGGTGGGGGAGAGAGAGAGAGAGATGTCAGTTAACAAATGTAGATTATTGCAGTGATCACAGCTTTAATGATCATTGCTCTAATCATTTCTCTACAGGTATTATTACAACAACCTATGGTTTTGGGTTGGGCAGTGGTGTGTTTGTACACAGTGTATAATTACAACCTTCTTATAATTACTTTATACCTTTTCTTACCTGGCAGACCTGTGGAAATTTCTGTTAAAACTACCTGACTGTTTCTACACATATTCACAAACTCCTAGGTGAAATTATGCATATAGCTTACTACCACTCCCAGGATTCAAACCAAGCCTGTTTGTGCATGAAATGCAACAACAGTTTTTGTGTTTCATCAGAACAAGCTATTGAGAAACTGTTGTCTCTTCCTTGAATGTTTCTGTCTAATACTCTCTTGGTTGTACAATTTGACCTTGTAATTGTGACATTCTTATACATACATTCCTGTACATACCTTTTGACATAGCACAGTGTGGAAAACAGTGGTTAACACAACATTACTTTTCAGATGTCAGATCTTGGTGTATTAAACATTTCATATCAGTTAATCTCATGTCTTACAAAGACACTAACTTTGTCAGATGAGACTTGATTGTTTAATGCTTTCAGAGCTATAGTTGCTGTGCATAATAACCTCTACACATTTCAATTCATACAATACCAAAGTAAACACAACCAGTCCAGGGTTTTGAATTTTATTGACAGGCAATTGCAGTTTTATTTGTATATAACCTATATGAGACTATTACTGTAATATTGTCTGGTTTATTCAGTACAAACCATACCCATTTTTAATATTGCAAAGTGACATTCTACTCCTTAATATTTATTTGGTATGAATACTACAAGCTAGATTGTTACTCACCAGCCTCATAATGCCACTTTAGCAGCCTGCTTGCATGGGCTTCCTGGTTCACAGCCCACTCAGCTGGAGCTGTAAAGAAGATAGAGAAACATTTATGCATACCTATCCATGACATACACAGGCTGGACTTTGGAAAGCAGTTATTGATATTAATACTTACACATGCCTGGGACCTCCATCTGCCATGCATCTTGGACCCACTGGTCCAAGACCTCCCTCTTCCTCCGCTTCTAGTCGGCAAAGTGGTGCCGGACCTGCTCACCAGTCTGAGGGATGCCAGTAGCACTGGTGATATCATGGGTGAGACTTTCCCATGCCTCCACTTTGTATTGGGAGCTCTGGTACTGGTCCTGCAGTAGTCTCAGATCATGTTTTTTTTACGAGGAGTCCTACCATGATCCTGGACTCCTGTATGCCCCAGCGCTGTGCCCAAATGCGTACACCCTCTACAACACCAGCCATAGTGCCTACATTGGGGAGCTACAACCAGTTATGAGCTGTATTCCTGCCTGCAAGGTTTAAATATGGCCAATTTCCCACCCTTTGCCATGATTGGATGGTTTTGAATATGCTAAGCTAAGCTAAACGCCAGGCAAACCCGCTTAGCTGGTATATGCATTGCTTAAAGGGGTAGATGGTAAGCACTGCTTACCAGTGTGCAGATCTGTTTAGCTACACTAATTCTTGCTTAGAATTTACATTTAAGCAATACTTATACTGGCCAAGCATAGCTGAGCACAAGTTAGCATTTTTCAACTTTCCTTTTACAAACTATCAGCATTGTGGGGTTAATTCCTCATAAATGACATAATACGATATGTATGTTTACCTTCCATAACATCCCCCTATGTGCTTTCATTACAATACATTTTTTTGTGGCTATGCCATATGGGACACTTGTGTTTATGTGGGGGTTTCATGTCTGTACTACACTAACACTTCACATTTGGACCTGCTACACTACCCTAGTTAACAAATACATATATTATTCCCTATCTACTGATAACAAAATATATGTTCATGCTTTTTTAACAAATAAAAATGAATGGACTGAATGGGGACTCAAACCACACATGTCTGCATATTAAGCAAATGCTCTAACCACTATGCTGTTTCACTTTATCCTGTTTTCGCTATATATTTGCATTTAGCTCATTGGGATGTGTAAGCTTGGCTGAGCATAGCTGCGTGACACGCAAACCCACTCAGCTGCGCTTAAACGTTATTGCAGATTTAAAAAAAATATATACAGTCAATACTACTTTCATAAACTGGCAAAGCTGCTAGTATGTATCACTTTGTGTTAGGGGACATTTTATTAGTGAAGGGCCAGAAATATTAGGGGATAACATGGACACTGTGTGAAAATCTGGACAGTTAGGTGCTATGTTGTGGGGGTGTGCTTATGTGTACTTTATCTACGGGCACTGTTATCTTATGATAACAGTGTCTGCGGAACTGTTAGCTGCTGTGGAATTGCTGTTTGACATTTCTAGAGTACCGGGGGTATGTGTAATGTGTGAGCAGTGCTTGGACATGCCCCCTGCACTTGTTCATGTTTCGTGGCCATCTAGTGTAGAAAGCAGCGTGCCCTCATGAATAGGCAGGGCGAGCTGCTGTCCTAGACAGCCACGGAACACTCCATACAAGAATAACACTATTCTTGCATGGAGTTTAATGAATCCCAGGGGTAGTTTTTTCATTTGTCTTCCCCAATGCACAGGTCATGGCTAAAAAGGATCCTTAAACTAATGTGGTTGCCTGGTTAACAAGGTCAGATAAATAAAACAATACAATTTCTTGATAGTTTTAAAATGCTGATTAATTTGTACTGCTTTGCATCAACAGCACTCAATTTTACTAATTTTTTCAGTCCATGTGGTCAAAAGCCTTTGAATTTCTCTACTTCTGGATAGAAAAGACTTGAAGTCATCAACTTTTTCATTGTACATTTGGTGCTGATGTCATGCCCTGCAAAATCTACTTATAAATCAGACTGATAAACACATAAGGTGTTTTATAATTATGTTTTCTGATCTGGTATCACTTCACCAAGAAATTGTGAAAGTTGCAGGAAATTTTACAGAGTTAATAAATGCTGCAGGCTAGAAGGTTAAAAGTACTTGCAGTATTCTTTTAAAGAAAAAAAAAGTTTCACAAAGAGGAAAGAAACCAGATTGACAAGCAAACTTTTATTATAGAGGAATGTCATCTTTGTAAGACAGGGGGACGAAAGACCAATCAAAAAGGAAAAAGTCACCAAGTACCTGTAAAAAGCATTTTTCAATGATACCATTATTGGAAAAAATAAATATATATAGGGAGGGAAAATTAAGGAACACATACATGGGAAGAGAAATAAAAAACACAAAACTGTAACTCACAAAAACCTGTGACAGTCCTGCAGAGGCATTAATTTTAAAGCTACTGTTCTGTGCAGAGAAAGGCCACAGACCTTTTGTCTACTGTGCACCAGTGAAGCTCAGAGCAATTCAGCCTTGGACCATACAAATTGTCTGTACATTAAAACCAATATATGTTAAATATTACTTTGCTGTGTAATCTGTGACTTGTCCTTGCCATAGTTATTGCTAAACAATGTCAGAATTTTAGCAGTTCTTCTGTGCACCTTTCCCTGTACCAACTCTTTCTGGAATGGACTCATAAAATAAATGGTATGTCCACATGCCAACCCCCACCCCCCACCCCCACCCCCACCTGCTGTAGAGCAGAGCTCACACGTATAAATTCATGGACTAAACAGCCTATTTCATGCTTTTAACTTTTATATAAGCTTTTCATGAGACATACTTCTAAGTTCACCTATCACCTCCTCAGGAGCACAGCCACTGATTAATATATGTCCCTACAAACATTAAATTCCGTTACTAGACACATACATAGAACTACTATGTAAGTCTTAAGTGTGAAAATGTCAGTTGCAGCATTCAGCTTCAGCAAATTGAAAAACCTGATTTTGAAACAGGCATTTCGGGTACCTACTGTAGTTTTATTGCACTGTTTTTATGAGATATGTATGTGTTATTGTTCTCCTATCAACTCACATATCCGCATGAATATAGACACATATTGAATTACTTTTGCTCCAATAGTTTTGATACTGTCTACTACTTAGTAATGTAGTCACATCTTGGAACTTACTGCATGCTATATCTTTGCGTAATAGTTCCTGTTTATTCAATTTTAATGTATTTCATTATATTTCTGTACACTGTCCTTTCTTTAGAGTTTAGCTAAGGCCTTGTTTTATTGCACATCAACTATTTCTTGAAGGTTTTCTCTACAGCACTTGATGAAAATGGGCAGAGTAGCCCACTCAGATTTTCCTGGCGAACAAAAGAAAGTAAATAATAAATAGGTAAATACGTTCAAAGACAGTTAAGTGTGATCCTTGAAACTGAGAAGATTTAAGTCCAGTTACAGGGGAATATATGACTTAAGGGTTCAATTGCTATAACTTTGAGAATTTCCATTTCTCTGAGGTACAGCAATCCCGCAGTATATATATATATTTTTTATATATATATATATATATATATATATGTGTGTGTGTGTGTGTGTGTGTGTGTGTGTATATATATATATATATATATATATATATATATATATATATATATGCATATATGGGTTACCTTCATTTCATTGACAGCTCATTTCACTGACAACCAAATCAGCAAGACCAGTTCACTGAAAGTTAATTTCACTGAAAACTCATTTCTCTGAAATTCATTTTGTCGACAGTTATATATGGCCTGTTCCCCAATGTAGTGCAATCCTGGAGTTAGAATATAAGTAAGGATGTGTTTGGGGGGCACAGCCCCCCACATATTGTAAATGTTTTAAACTGTACAGATGGATACTTACAAGTGCAATGAATAACTGTTTTGCAGAAAACAATATACAATCAAAGTATGTGGGGGGGCTGTGCCCCCCCACATCCCCCCTTACTATATATTCTAACTCCAGGATCACACTACAGTGGTGAACATGCCATATATAAATGTCGACGAAATGAGTTTCAGTGAAATGAGTTGTCAGTGGCAGAGGTGTGTAGCTCAGGACCTGAGGTGGGGACTGCTGGAGAAAGGCTCAATCTGTGACTTTCCCTTTAGTAGTTGTGTTAAAACTGTTTAAATTTGCCTGTATATAAGCCTCGCTTCTGTGTGAGTTTATGCTTAGTTTATTGGTGCTGCTCAACGTTTGGCAATTTTAGCCAGAGGTTTGGAGTGCATCTACACTGAAATCCAAGGCACCCACTGAAAAAAAACCTAAAAAATAAAAATATTTTAAGCCATCTCAGCACTTTGTTAACTGTGTTTAATTAATTGCTGCTTCATTTTTGCTGTTTGTGACTAAGTCCAGCTATCCCACTTCCTTCCCAAATACCACATTAAGAAAAATCCTGCCACAATGAATGGGCAGTTTCCCATCATTTCTCCTGCCAGCTTGATTGATATGGGCATCTTGAGGCAATGTAGCAATTTCTTCATGTATAGTGACAACTATTTACTCCTAAAGAAAAGTAACACCCTATGCAAGAGGTGCAAATATACTGGAAGTGGAGTTTATTTTCTCACGTAAAGACAAACTAGACCTTAAACAGGTTTTCAGCGCACACACTTCACCTGTCATGCAAACCTCACTTCACACACAAAATAAGGTCACAACACATAAACCCACATACACGGAGGTACTCACTAAAAGCCTACCAAAGGAACGGAGACCTTCCAAATGCCCACCACCCACACTCACAATTAAGCATAAAGAAACAACTACACATATCAACACACACACATCCACGTCTCAACAAATAAGCCCCTAAGGCAAAACACATCAAATATCTTGGTCATAGGCGACTCCATAATGAGACACACATATGTCCCTCTCACCAGACTGGACAAGGAGAAGTTTACAGTCAGCTATCAGGTGCCAGGATCCAACAAATCATAAATCCACTCAAGTCACTCAACAAGTACCATTATGACTCTGTCATAGTCCATGCTGAAGTGAATGATTGAGACATACCTGTCTAGACTATATGAAGAGAAAAATGATGGAACTCTCATTATGTGTCCCAAACAGGTATGTCCCTAGCCCTAAGCAGTATCCTGCCCTCATTCAGGATGATGCCACAATATAAACAAAAAAATTATTGACTTCAACAATTGACTCAGCTTCTGGTGTCAGTCAGGGGAGATCCAGTATCTGTCAGCCTGGGAGAATATGGTAGACAGACCTCGCTGGTTTGCTAGAGAGGGTCTGCACATGTCCCTTTGTCTTTGGGATATTAACAAAGGCCCTTGCTCCCCTTATAGTGCCTTTTGTAGGCAATGTCAAAACAACAAATTTTCCAATGTAACATAGGATCATAGGAGGTTACTAGGCTAATGACTCAGGGCCCTTACAAGCCCAGCCAAGTTCAACCCATGTTCCAAAGGGTGTCTGGTTCAGATAGACACTAAAATTAGCACCTATTGCCCCTGTCCAAGAGGGACACAGGTGGAACCCCTGGGGTGGATTTACAGTTACCCATCCAGTCATCCAAAGTGCACTTAAATAGGGCCAAGTGGCTTTGTTTAACATGAATAGGAAGCTTGTTCCAAAGGTGGGGCAACCTCTGTGTGACAAATCTGTCTTCTTAGCAAGTTCTGTTGATATCACATGCCAGATTAAGGTCCTTTGAGTGAGTGACCCTTGTGCCATTTGACTTGCAAATGTGCAGCATTTCCATTAAAGGTGGGTCAGAGATTGCTACAATGGCTTCCATACTTTCAGACCTCAAAATTAGCATGAAGGAAACAAAGGTGTAGGTACATCCTTCTTTGTTAAAACCAAATACACTTTGAGACTGTCAAGCAGCATGACTCTCTTGAACTACTCCATGTCCAATTAACTGTTGGGAAAGTACCATACCACATCATTGCCAGCTATATATCCTGCATCATGAAACAGGATAAGCACACCTCCTACCTCGATTTACTGAAATCCCTCGCCATACAGCCCAACACCTTAGTTATGGGTGATTTCAACTATTCTTCCATAGACTGGGGGACATACATGAGCAAAAACATGCTCGCCCAGATGTTCTTGGACTTTGTTAACACAAATGCTGTGGAACAGATAGTCTGCATCCCCACTAGGGGCTCTAATGTTCTGGACATAGTACTCACCAACTTGGGAGGGTGTCACTGTACTTCCCCATATGTGATGCCCTCCATGGTTATGTCAGACTACAAATCAGTCTCGTTTGAAGTAACTACTGGAACTGACACAAAAATTATAAACAACATCATGAAAGCTAACTACAGCGTCCTAAGTAATGGTATAAAAAGCTTCATACCACTCACAATCGTAGACACCAATGATCAATGTGTAGAAATGTACACAACTGCCTTGTACAAACACTTAAGTGAAAATAAATGCTGGCAGCTGTTGCAAAACAAAAAGCGACTCCAAGGTATTGTAAACCACTTTATAACTGCTGAGCCAAAATAGATTACAATCCAAAAAGGAAATTTTTGGATTGTAATCTATTTTGGCTCAGCAGTTATAAAGTGGTTTACAATACCTTGGAGTCGCTTTTTGTCTCGCAACAGCTGCCAGCATTTATGTTTATTTGGTTTGTGGACTGTGCAAACACTTAAGTGACTGCATAAACCTCTGCTATACTTGACCAGATCAAAACCAGGTCTTCCCATAAGAGCAAATCACTTTGGTTGACTTCATGTATAAACACATTATATAACAAAAGGAAGAAACTTTTGTCCAAAAGCAAGAGGGATATCACTCTGCAGAGGAAGGGTTCCCTCCTAGGCCTAAACAGGAAAATCAGGAGTCTTGTAATGTCTTCTAAAGCAAATTACAAAACTAAAATCACATCCACAGCCAAGGATAATCATAAGGCATTCTTTAACTACATCTGAAGTTTAAAAGGGAATATGCAGTTATATGCAAAACTGGTTGCAGATGGGCTCACTCATACTACACCATAAGATATCGGCAACCTGTTAGCTGACAGATTCAGCGCAAACTTCACCCCCCCATCTCCCCCTACCATATCCAAAAGCATACCTGACACCAGCCGTCTGCCTAGTATCTCTAGAGAACAGGTCATCTCTGCGCTTGCCAAGGCCAAAAAACACAGCCTCAATGGGACCAGATAATTTTCCAGGTTGTTTACTAAACAATCTAAAACAAGACCTAGTGGACCCACTTGGCACTCTTTTTTAATCATAACTTGAGAACTGGCTATGTTCCTGCAGAATGGAGAACAGCAACAGTAATCCCCCTGCACAAAGTGGGGCCATCAACTGAATCTAGGAATTACAGACCTGTATGTTTAATCAGCCTTATTTGCAAGGCCATGGAAAGTATTATGGACCTTATCAACAAGGACATAGGCGACCTCCAAGCACTGGACCCAACCCAGTTTGGCTTCATTAAGGGTAGATCATGCTTATTAAATCTTGTACACTTCTTTGAGAATGTCACCAGGCCATGGACAAAGGTAAGACAGTGCACACAGCTAATCTCAACTTTGCCAAGGCTTTTGACATAATTCTCCACTTTAGTATCATTAGGAAGCTCTCCTGGAGAGCAATTAACCCTTACATTACTAGATGGGTAGCCAGTTGGCTCACCAACAGAACACACTCTGTCGAAATTGGTGAGTCCACCTCCACCAGTAGACCCATCATCAGTGGAGTACCACAGGGGTCTGTGCTGTGCCCCTTACTGTTTGGCATCTATTTCTCAGAAGTCCAGGCCAAAGTAAACAGCCTTTGACTCACTAAGTTCATTGACTATTGCAAACTGGGAGCAATTATTGAGTCCCCCAATAATGTCAAAATATTACAAGAAGGGCTAACACAAACAAATGATTGGTACCAAAGCCATAGTCTAAAACTAAGTGCAAAAATGCATTATTATTCCCTTTGGCAAAACAGAATTCCCTACTAATTACAATATTGACAGCATCCCCCTGGGTTCCAACCCAGTGGTGCGAGACTTTGGAACACTGGTCGATAGCAATCTGAACTTTGATCACCAAGTTTTCACAGTGGTAAGGAAAACCTTCTACATAGTGCACCTCATAAGCAAGGACATAGCATCCAGGTCAAGGGATGTTATAACTCCACTGTACTCGACCCTCATCAGACCACTAATAGAGTATAATGCACCCTTTTGTGTGTACCTCACCACACACCTACAGCAGCTGGAGAGACCTCAGAGGTTTCTCACTAAGAAAATATAGGAACTCTAAACCATGACCTTAGTGGACAGACTGAAAGCCCTGCCACTTTACTCTGTATCTTATAGGCTGCTGAGAAGTAACTTGTGCCTGGCCTATAGGACAATCTCCAACCCTGCCCTAATGGAAAAGCTGCACATCCACAAGTCAAATGGCTAAGAGTCACTCACTCTAGGGATCTCATCCTAGCTTGTGACATTAACAGATCATGCTGGAGAGACAGATATGTCTCCCAGAGACTGCTGCTTCTCTGGAATAGACTCCCTACTCACGTAAAACAGAGCTCCTCACTGACCCTATTCAAATGCAGCCTAGATAATTGAATGGGAGACTGCAAATTTGCCCCTAGGGTGGCACCCATGTCCCTCATGAACAGGAGTAGAAAGTGTTGATCACAGACCTCCTCTGTTCAAATATTCATTCTGCGAACTACCCAAAAAAGAACAAACGGGGATACTTGAAATTAACATGGCTAGGCTCGTTTAGGCTCTGGTGTGAGGTTGCAGCTGTTACATAGTGAAAGACTGTGTATGTGTATTTGAGTTCAAATAATGCTGTTTTTTAACAATTTTTCCCACTATTATGAAATACATTCTCCATGTCTAGCTCCTGATCGGAGTTCTATACTTTCATAGGTATGTACTAGACTAGCTTCCCTTGTGGGCATTTTAAGCCTAGCCAGCTTCCCTTCTTGTGGTCAGGTTAATATATCCTATTTGATTACAGACTAATCCTACCCATCCCATGGTCTGTAATTGTATATTGGCCCTAATAAGAATAACTGGGTCATACCATAGATATTTTGCAGGACACATGCATGGGATAAAGCATTTAGGAGCTACTACTATCCATTACTAGTACAGGGGGCAGTCCTGGGGTAAACATTTTGTTTCCCTTCCAAATAGATTGAATTGATCTTGAATATGGACAGGGATGAACTTTGTTTTATGTAGATGAGGAGTCTACTGCAGAGTAGCTGTATTCTATGTGAGATCTACCTGTCCCTCTAAACCATTCTGTTATTATTACGGAACAGGTTAGATCCCTAGACTGAGTATTTTTTATGCCATTTAACTTACTGATATGCAGTTAATCCATGAGTGTTAGGTCGGATGATGACTTGTAAGACACAGGTCAGCTCTTAGCAGTCTGTAGAATACGGAGTATAATGACATGGCTTTGAGTTGATCCATGCAGGTCTTGTATACTTTTAGTGAGGTATCTCTGTGGGATGCCCCAATTTTTGCATATGTCTGGACAGACACATTCTAAAGGGGTCCTTATACTCAATGACTGGCGTAATGACTGAGTAAAGGAGAACAGTGACATCCCTAGATCTAGACACAGTCCCTTTGTTTATAAGCTGTGCGGTATAGAAGGGCTTTCTTACAACAATGGATACATGTTGGTCAAAAGATAGGTCACTGTCCACTAAGTTCTAGGTAAACTCTTAAGGGTATATTGTCAATGTTTTAGTTCCTGGGGTAGATGACTTCTCAAAGGATACAGTAATGCAATTTTTGGCATTTAGTTTCAGTCCAAGATTTTGACACCAGTTGTTTATCTGGGATAAATCTTCCATCCAGGATAACTATGTCATTTGGAGATTCAGTGACTGCTCCTACCTTTGATGATCTCCAAACATCGTCAGCTACAGCCCTTTGGTATTAACTTTTACTTCATAAAAGTAGATGCCAAACAGAATGCTTACATGGGGAATTTTGTGAAAATCCTTTGGCCAGGTCAAGGTATGCGGTGTGTACCATTTTGCCTCTATCCTTTGCTTTTGTGACCTTTTCAAAAATAGTCCAGCAGGTTGAGTAAGCATGACCTGCTCTTGACAAATCCAAACTGAGATCTAGTGTTTAGAGATTCCCTATGTTCTGATTTCATGGTAAGTCTTTCATGGCTTTGCATATGAGGTCGGTTACACTTATGGGTGTGCAATTGCCTGGATCTGTGGAAGGTTCTGTCTTATGCAGGGGAATGTCTGCAGCTGTATTCCATTCACTTGGTACAAAACCTATACGGAGGCTGAGATTGAACAGTGTTGTTAGGGAGTGACTAACTCGCACTTCATGCTATTTAAGATGCATCCATGGATGTTGTCAGGATCCACTGTTGAGAAGAGAGAGGAAAGATAAGATGATAAAAGTCTTTAAAGGAAGCACAAAAGACCTGAAAAAGAAACACATAATTACCATTTCTACTATTTCTAGCTATAACTGTTAGGAGAGTACTAACATTCAAAACCTTCCAAAATGTGGATACAAAGTAATTTTTCCATCATTCCAAAATTTCACTGGCTTCTGTCCTGCTAAAATAAGATAATTGCAGCACCTTTTTCAGAACTTATGTTGGTGTTCCCTGAGATTGTGTCTTATACGGTCTCAGCAGTGACTCTTCCTAATACTTCTCTGTGTTCCTTCAAGCTAAACCCATTGTAGCTGCATTTCATTTTCTCCCTTACTGCAGCCTTTCTATGACTGTAAATCCTTTGCAAATAAGTCTTTCAATATAGTGCAAGAAGTTTGTTTCTGAAATAGCAAGAGCCTGTGTCAGCACGTTTGTTACTCCAGCATCAGTCTGTGGAAAGAACAGGTGCATGCAGACTTGTACAGGAACGTATAACGGTTGAACAGGATCAAGCAGAAAAGAAAAGGAACTCCTTTTCCTGCTTCATATAGTGAAAATGAGGATATTTATACAGTCTAAATGCATTCTCCCACTTCTCATTCAGATAAAGAAAATTCTTCCATTATGGTAACTTTACATTTTACGGAAAGATTTTCAGTCAGCTTGTAGGGAACTCCAGAGAAGTAGAGATGATGAGGTTCCTAAAGTGCATTGTATTACTCGAGTATGCTTTTAAGAATGTTTTAAAGCAGATTCCCGTAGTCAGTGTCCAGGTCACAGATTACAGCACCTAAAATCACTGATAGGATATATAAGTATATTTTAGATGGCCAGTAGTTTTTTTTTTTAATAATTCTGACATAGAAGACCCTGCATTTACCTAACAGCACCTTGCCAGGGAAGGGAAAGATGTCCCTCTTGCATCTTTATCATGTGATAAAGGCTGATGGTGCAGTGGGTAGCATTATTGCCTTACAGCAAGATGTTCTTTGGTTTGATTCTCAGCTGGGGTGCTTTCTATGCAGAGTCTACATTTCCTCTCTGTGGATTTTCTCTTGGTGCTCTGTTAGTGGGTAGCATTATTGCCTTACAGCAAGATGTTCTCTGGTTTGATTCTCAGCTGGGGTGCTTTCTGTGCAGAGTCTGCATATCCTCTCTCTGTGTTTGTGTGGATTTTCTCTGGGTGCTCTGTTTTCCTCCTCCGTTACACAGACATGCTGTAAGTGGACTGGGCACTTTAAATTTGCCATGTGTATTTTACAGAAGAACAGGGTGAGCCATCCAGGGGTGTGACTACTGGCTGTAGATGATTATTACTGTTGAAGTGACACCATGACTTGATGTGCAAAAATGGGAAAAGTGGATCATGTATGTATAATAAAAGATATATTACTACTACTACTACTAATAATAATAATAGGTGCTGATCTTGGGAATATGGGTAGAACTTGGCTAGGCTTGTAAGGGCCCTAGGGCCATTCGCCTAGTAAATTCCTATGATCCCTATGATCGTATGATCTAATGATCTTGTATGCATTTACTGATTTTGTAGTTACAGTATTAAAATGCCATGTGTACTGCTTTTGTAGTTAGAGTAGTAAAGAGTTCCGCTCACATTGTTTCTTATCAGACTTCTGTTTTTGTACAAATTTGGAAAATTTGTAGCCTATTCCTTGGATCCGTGTTATTGACAGAATATAGAGGATTATGATTGGGTCTCTCACCATAACCAGGGTATTCTGTGTTCAAAACAAGGATACCAAGAAATTTTCCTCAAAAGCAATGCTCATGAGGTGAATCTTGGTATCAATGATGAGAACATATAAAGTGGATTATGATCACAGACCCAGTCATAATTCTTTGTAGTGCATGGAGCTTTATCTGCTGCATGTACTACCAGGTAAAAAGGTGTAGGAGCACAAAGTATTTTACCAGCTTTCAAAACCTTTGAAAGCATATAGTACTGTTCAGATAGCAGGCAGTAAAAAGTACCCTTCTGTAGAACTGGCAAGTTTTTAAAGCTGTTGGACACTTTGTTCTCCCATAATTGTGCTTTTTTAAGTGTGGTTGTTTTACCTCCTACTGCTATTTCCAGCCAGCCAGTATTGTCTTAGTCCCTAGCATAAGACCTGAGGTTACTGGCATTTAGGGGTCCTTAACAAGCTTTTATTAAGGACCCATAAATACAACTAAAATGCCTCTCATGTTTGGGACAACCTTAACAAGTCTTTTTCCCATTTTGGTGCTCCATGCAGTATAAATAAGTTAACTGCAACAGTGAATTAAATAAGGAGTTCATGCACTAATATGCAGACTATTGCCATGCATGCCTCAGCAAGATATGCCCATGTCAACAACAGGTTTCAGAAGACTGGCGTAGATTTAGATCACTTGTACAATAAAGACGTTAGATGTACATTACTTAATAATCCAATGGAAAATGAATTATTGCTTGTCCAGTTAGCGGATTGTATCATTTATCTAAAAAAGAAGTATAAAATAAGGTTTTCATTTGAATAAATGTATGCATTTACTGTTTCCATCCATAACCCCTTTTTCTCATTTTTGCACATGTGGTCAGGGTGTCACTTCACCGGTGACAATCATCTACAGCCAAGGCTCAAACAGGTGGCTAGCCCTGCCACCATTGTTCTTCTACACCACATACTCACACTCACAACTATGGCCAATTTGGAGTTTCCAGACTACCTACTGCATGTCTTTGGAATTTGGGAGGAAACTGGATGGAACACCCAGGGGAAACCCAACCAAACACAGAGAGAACACGTGACTTTTGAGGATCGATGGTCGGCCTGTGCTTCCCTTTTCTGGGCAGATAATTACTCTTTGGAGGAAAAAAAAACTTCAATGTTCTTAATTTTGTTGATATTTTATTACTTTCCCCTTCAGGAAAGTTATTTTAAATCTAGGCGTTTTTTTGTTTGTCTGTTTTAATGGTGTCTTACAGCGCTATTTACTGTGGTTTTTTTCTGTAAAAAAAGTAACTTTTGCAGACTGGTAGTGTTTGCTGACAATTGTTGTTTATCATTATTTATTTATTTATTTATATATTTACATTTGTAACCAGGTAGTGTCCGACTGGGCAAGAAGCCCGTTGTCAGCGGAGATGTGGGGAGAAACTCTCCACAACAGTACAGTTAGTTAATATTTAACAAATTCCAAGATAGGACAAGTAATAATAAAACATAAGTACTGGCAGTAATTAAAAGATGTAGGATGTAGTTACATCAAGAGGAACCTTGATGAGTGGATGGGCAATAGAAAGTTCACACCCGGGATCACACCAACAGCACTACTAGATAGGGGCCAAGGGTACTAGCTGCTAATACAAGGGTCTAGGGAACTACTAAAGGGACGGTGAATACTGCACAATGTGGCTGGGCTAATATATGCCTTCGGGCAGATAGGCCAGTACCAACCTATGAACCTATAAGGGAGCAGTAGTCATTAAGACACATATTAATAACAAAATAAGAGTACAAGCTCTAGCAGCGATATAGATATGTCCATCTGAAGAAAAAGGGGTTGCAAGCACAAGTTGTGTAAGCATGCAGAAAAGTGGATAAGTCAGAAAGAGTGATTGGAATAATAGGGGAGAGAGAAAAACTAGTCAGGAGCATCACAGAGGCAAAGCCATTTGCTATTGAGATAAACTCTTAGGCTTTTTTAAAATGAGGATATGTTGGGATTGATTTGGATGTACTGAGGAAGAGCATTCCAATCTTTAGCCACTTTATGGGAATAGAGGAAGTCGCCATGATAGTTGTGAGACTGAGTAACTTTTAGTATTAGTCTGTCAGAACATCTGAGAGATGTGCAGTTAGAGTTTGGTTGAACGAGGCTTGAGAGTGCAGGGTAATTCCTGGGGTTATGTATTACTTTGTAGGCAAAACTAAGTTGGCTTAGTTGTAACAGGTTTGGTAGTTCCAGCCAGTTAAGTAGTTGAAGAACAATACAATGATGAGTCTTATGGGCTTTTTGGCGGCAAACTTAGCTATTTTGTTATAGCAGGACTCTAGCTGATTAACGTCAGTTGTATGTAGATTGGTGAATATCTTTCCTCAGGAAAGAGGCACCATTTCTGGCTTGACCATGAAACAGTCCACTGGTCCCATGGTCGGTCCTTCTTCCAGCCACAAAAGGAAAAATATTGAGCAAACAGACTTTGGCACCAAAGCAGGCTAGTAATTTGCCTCAGCTGCAGCTAGTTGACTCTGCTGTGGCCATTTGTTGTACCTCAGATCACTCATCTTTACCCAGGATCCCTCTGATGTAGCACCTGCAAACAGTGTGCACCAGGAGTTAGCCACACACTCTGCAGCCATTGTGTTCCCCTCAGTGTGCAAGGTTCATAGGTAGGTACTAGGATATTGGCCCTAGGGCCTATACAAGCCTAGCCAAAAAGGTACCCTGGCTTTTGCCACCCAAGAAAATTATTTTCCTGTGCCCCTGTCAAGCAGAACCACAGAAGTGATTCCCGGGGTGAATTTCCTATTACCCATCCAATCATCAAGATTTTCCTTGAAGAGTGTTAATGGGGAGCTCTGTTTGACATAGATAGGTAGTCTGTTCCAGAGTATGGGAAGTCTCTGGGACTATCTATCCCTCCAGCATGTTCTGTTTATTGTGGTGACAAGGTTTAGGTCCCTAGAGTATGTAGCTCGGAGGGATTGGGATTTCTTTAAGTGGAGCATTTCCAACAGTACTGGGTTTGACATAGCTTTGTATGTTAGGCAGAGATCACCTCTGAGTAGGCGATATGCGACGGAGTAAAGCTAGAGTTTTTTGAGACGGTCTGCGTAAGGCATCAGTTTGAGGCCAGTAATCCTCTTTGTGAGGTATTTTTGTGGCCTTTTCAATTGTGGTAGATGTCTTGTGAGGTACATACCAAAAGGGGCGTTGTACCCTATAATGGGTCTAATGAGTGATGAGTAGAGGGGAACAATGACCTCTTTTTTTCTGGATGAGAAACCTTTTGTGATGAGGTGTGCCACGTAGAAGGATTTCCTGACCACTGTGGCGATATGATAATCAAAGGAGAGACTACTGTCCACCTGTGTCCCAAGGTCTCTTATCACACTTTCGGTGTTAAGTAGACTACCACCTATGTGGTAGTTCATGGGCTCAGAGTTTTTACCAAAGGGGATGACAATGCACTTTTTGGCATTGAGCTTGAGACCATGGCTTTGACATCAGGCATCTGTCTCAGTGAGGCCCTTTTGTAGGATGTCCACATCGTTAGGAGGTTCGATTATGGCTCCTAGTTTGCATTCATCTGCGAATTTAGTTAGCCAAAGACCTTCTGTGTTAGCCTGTACTTCAGAGAAGTAGATACCAAACAGGAGAGGGCCCAGGACTGAACCCTGTGGTACTCCACTTGTCACTGGTCTGAAGTCTGATTTGGAGTCTGCTACTTTCACAGTGTGGGTTCTGTCAGTAAGCCAGTTGGCAACCCATCTTGTGACATAGGGATTTATGCCTAGTTTAGTGAGTTTATCTATAATTCCAGAGTGGGGGATGGTGTTGAATGCCTTGGTGAGATCTAGATAGGCTGTGTGAACTACCTTACCCTCATCTATGGCTTTGTGACTACTTCAAAGAAGTCTATCAGGTTTAGGAGACATGATCTGCTTTTTACAAACCCGAACTGTGTGGGGTCCAGAGTTTGGAGATCTCCAATATCTTTTGTTTATGCGTTCCATGATGATATGTTCCATGGCCTTGCAGACCAGGCTCATCAGGCTAATGGGGCAGTAGTTTCCGGGGTTTGTTGTGGTCCCCCCTTTGTGGAGTGGAATAACCATCATGGTGCACCATTCAATGGGCACAAGGCCTGAGGTGAGGCTATGATTGAACATAGTACTTAGGTGGGGTGCCAGTTCATTCTGTAGTTTGTGTAGAAGGCAGCCAGGGATGTTGTCAGGTCCCATGGATGCTGTGTTCTTGGCTTTGGAGAGTGAGGTTTTTACCTGTGCAGCCGTGATTACAGGAACTTTGCATTCTTCCCATATAAAGATGGGCCGTTTAGGGGGTGAGAGGGGGATAAATTTAGCACTGAACCTATCTGCCAGGATGTTGGTAATATCAGTTGGTTCTGTATATTTAGTGTCATTGTGCTGTAACTCAGAGCAGATCTGAGTGTTGCCATTGAGATTCTTGACATAGCTTTAGAATGCTTTGTGGTTGTCTTTAGAATCAATGGCGATTTTGTTTTCATAACTAGCTTTGGAGGATTTTATGAGGGATCTCAGCTTCTTACTGAGGCTAAACAGGGAGTTCCTCCATTCGTGGGATTTTACTCTTTTTTGCATCAGTTTCTTTCTTCTGTTGTAGAGTTTGTTTATGGCAGAAGACCACCAGATTGGCTTCCTTTTTTTGGAGGATAGCATCTTGGTTCTGTTAGGGATAGCACAATCCATGCACTTGTGTAAGTGCTTATAAAGTGCATTTGTGTAGGATGCAGCAGTCGTACCTCTTTTGTCCATCTGCATGGGTGTTGTGAAGTTTGACACTTCTGTCTTAAGAAGCGTGAAGTTGGCTTTGGAGAATTTTTTTACGGTTGTTTTCCTAATGAGGGGGTGGGTGCGGGATGTGGATGTCTAGGGTGATTAGCTTGTGGTCGGATCTAGCCAAGGAGGAGCTGACCTCTGGTGTGGAACACCGGTCACCCATGTTGGTGATGACCAGGTCTAGGATATTGCTGCCCCTGGTGGAGGTGTGGATAAGTTGATCCAAGACATTGGAATTGATGATTTCCAGAAAACTTTGAGCAAAAGAGTTGATACATGAGTAGTTTTCACAGTTAATGGTAGGGTAGTTGAAATCACCCATTATTAGAGTGTTGGGTTGTACCTTAATATTTTCCAGTGTATCAAGAAAAGAGGAGTGGGAATCCTGGGGCATGGTGGGAGGTCTGTAGCAAGCTACAATCTGGATTGCGTTTTTTGCCCAGAGTTAGTTGAACTTGGATAATCTCGGATGCATTATGCTGAGCAACTAGCTTGGAGGTGTGGATATCCTTAATGAATATGGACATGCCTCCACCTTTAGTGTTTCGGTCTGGGTTTGGTGGCCGAAAGGTGTGGTATGAATTATAGCCTGGTAATGCAGGGGTGCTCTCTGGAGCTTTGAACCAGGTCTCTGTCACTGCACAGATGTCAATGTTCTCCATTTTAAGGAGTGCCTCGAGGGAGTGCATTTTGAGGTTTAGACTTCTAGCATTGAGTAGCATTACCCTCAGATTTTGCTTGCTTGTACCTGTTATGGTGGTGAATTTGTCATTTGAACCTTTCCTAAAAAAAGGCACTATAGGGGTGACAAGAGCCTTAGCCAGTATCCGGAATCCCAAGGGTGACAGGTGCAGGCCATCTCTGGCAAAGCAGCATGGTCTGTCGATCATGTGTGTGACTGTTGATACTTCTTCTAGAGCTATGGCCACTGCTACTGTTTTGAGGATGTTTGCCTAGCTGCATTCTCAGAACTTCCCAGATAATATTAAAAATGATATTTTAAAGTCTTCCTTGGATACAGATGTAGTGTTTGGTCCCTTTACTGCAGAGGTGATCAAGAAGTGTGATAAAAGGAGCAAACTGATACAGGGAATCTTTAAGATTTTTCATCCCTTCTTTTCCAAATTGTCAAAGGGATTTTCTATCTCCACAACCAATTTTGGCAAAAAAAATACATAATAAACAGTAACAACAAAATTCAGGTAAACAGATGTTTAAGAAGAAGTTCCAAGGAGGTTCCAGTAAGAAGTGTTGACCCTCCCAAAACCAAAGGCAGTCCAAGTCTGAAGGGAGAGACATTCTTCTCAGTCCTGGGAGAGGAAACAGGGAAGGTTATCCTGTTGTGTCAGAATGATGTGCCCATCCCTGAGAAGCAGCTGCTTCCATTAGTAACACAGGTGACCCCATTTTTCCTTTCAACAAGAAACAGAAAATCAAGCACATATCTGCTCTTCCTCAGTTTTTTTTTTTTTTTGGATATGAGTAGTTTACTGGGTCTGGCTCAGGGTTTAATTTGGGCTATTGATCTTTCTTATAAAGTAGTTTGTGGTAAAAGAACAAGATATTCCTTTTTTCCTGAAGAGAATCCAGATTCCGGACCTGAAAAGGAAGATGCAGAGATGGATACAGTTGTTTTTCTCTCAGATTTCTGATTCAGACTCAGAGGAGAGCTCAGTTTCTGATTCTTCCTTTGGGGGGTTCTTTTCTTCTGAGAGTATTATTAGAATGTGCCAGTGTTTTCCATGGGGAACACTAAGGTTTCCCATTCTCTCAAAAAATACTATGAGTTGTTAACAGAAGGATTTTCCAGAAGTTACACCCCTTCTTCCTTTTCTGTCTGCTTTAATAGATGTGTGTCTGTTACTGCCTGCAATTTTCCTGATAGTCAGCAAACTGACCCAAAAAGGTAGATAGTACGTATAAAGTTCCCCAATTTTTTACATTTTTATACACTGTTTTCAAACCTGACCTAGCAGCTATAGCTTTAGTTGTTTTCACTGCTGCTAAACACTTAGTTAATTCCAATCTTACTCTCATATTAATAAAGTGCATACTTCTGCAACTTTGATTTTCAGAATTTTGAACTGTCAGGCTCATAATAAAGTTTGTTGTGACAAATTGTGAAAGTATGAAGAATGTTTTATCTGCAGTTTCTTCTTGTGAGGAAACATCAGATTTAAATAACTTAGTTCCTTCTATTGAACAGGTCACTACTCATTGCACTATGTGTGTGTGTGTGTGTGTGTGTGTGTGTGTGTGTGAGACTGTTGATACTTCTTCTAGGGCTATGGCCACTGGTACTGTTTTGAGGATGTTTGCCTAGCTGCATTCTCAGAACTTCCCAGATAATATTAAAAATGATATTTTAAATTCTTCCTTGGATGCAGATGTAGTGTTTGGTCCCTCTGCTGTAGAGGTGATCAAGAAGTGTGATAAAAGGGGCAAACTGATACAGGGAATCTTTAAGATTTTTCACCCCTTCTTTTCCAAATTGTCAAAGGGATTTTCTATCTCCACAACCAATTTTGGCAAAAAAAAAAAAATACATAATAAACAGTAACAACAACATTCAGGTAAACAGATCTTTAAGAAAAAGTGGCAAGGAGGTTCCAGTAAGAAGTTTTGACCCTCCCAAAACCAAAGACAGTCCAAGTCTGAATGATTATTCAAGATACCTTGTGATCCCCTCCCAACATGGCCTCTTTTTTTCTTCCAGAAAGTCTAAATCTCAGTTTTTCTCTTTAGTAACATACTGTTTCAGATAAATGGATGCTGAAAATCATTCATCAAGGTTACAGATGGCAGTGGGAGGAAGTTCCTCTTTTACAGGGGCCATTCCTCATCCTCCAGATCAGACTCTTTTTTTTTTCCCCACCTGTTCATCAGATGACATCACAAGGAGTGACAGAACTAGCTCCTCCTTCCCGGGTGGGGAAGGATTAATATTCAAGGGTGTTCCTTGTGCCAAAGAAAGAAAATGCTTGGAGACCAGTTCTGGATCTTTCATTTTTAGACCTGTTTGTGATAGTGATCAAATTCAAAATGATACCACTTCATAACGTGTTACTTCTTCCTCTTTAAAGTTTCCTGGTAGCACTAGACTTAAAAGATACTTATCAACACATCCCTGTTCATCCTGACATCAGATGTTTCCTAAGGCTTTGTGTGTCTGGATCCCATTATTAGTTCTCTGCCTTACCTTTTGCACTATCCACTGCACCAAGAATGTTCACAAAGTATATAGCTCTGGTTATAGCACATGGCAGGTTACAGGGTATCCACATTTTTCCATATTTATACAACTTACTTATCTTTGCAGTGTCTTTTTATAAGTGTTAAGAATCTCCTTTTTGGGTGAAAGATCTCTTACAGAAGCTGGGATTCCAAGAGAACATTCAAAAGTCTTTCTTGACTCCCTCACACAGGATTGTGTTACTGAAAAATCAACTAGACGCATCAGTTCAAAGAGCTTTTCTTCTGCAGGAAACTATGGATCTTTATTTAGATCTGTTTTTAAGGTTTTCAACTCAGACTTTGGTCGCTGTGAAGAAACACATCAGGATTTTGGGTCACATGGCATCTATGATCCTCATGATGCCTCTGGCAAGAGTCTATATGACAAAGATACAGTCTTCTTCTTCCTCATCTTTTTACTTTTTCCTGATTAGGGGTCGCCACAGTGGATCCCCTATGATCATGATTGGCAGTGGAGTTTTTACAGTGTCGAGTTGCCAGCTCGGCGCCCAACCTTCCACAGAAGGCACACACTCACGTACTCATGCCTAGGGGCAACTTAGAGTGACCAGTCCACCTACAGCATGTCTTTGGGATGTGGGAGGAAACCAGAGCACCCGGAGGAAACTCACGCGACCACAGAGAGGACATGCAGACTCTACACAGAAGGCACCCCAGCTGAGGATTTAACCAGAGAACCTCTTACTGTGAAGGGGAAATGCTAACCACTGCACCACCGTGGCTGCCCATTATAAAGATACAGTGCTATTTGAAATCTCTTTAGTCCCAGCATCACCATTCTTCATCATATCCCAGTGCTATGGTTTGTCAGAAGATGTATGTTTTGGTGGAAACAACCAATATCTTTAAATCCAGGTCTCCCCTTCTCCCTCCTTGCTCCAAAACAGTCTCCACAGACACTTTAGACTTTGCTTGGGGAACAGTTTCAGGAGGGATAAAAGTGCAGGGAGATGTGGGATACCAAGGATAGATGCAGGCATGTAAACATCAAGAAGATGTTTGTTCTGATCAAGGCACTCACCTCTCTGAACCATTGTTGGTCCACAGAACTTCTTCAAGTGGTTACAGACAATACCACAGTCATGTGGTACAGCAGCAAACAAGGGAAAACCAGGTCATACCCCCCTTTTCAGACTAGCCATGTTAGCTTGGGATATAGCTTTACAGCACAATCTCACTCTACTGGCATCCTGCACTCTGTCAGAACAAAAGTGTGTGGCAGACAAGCTGCAGAGGACCAGGACATCCCTCACAAATGGAAATCAGATCAGGGGGTCTTCCGAGATTTGATCCAAATGTGGGGAGTCCTCAAGTGGACCTCTTTCCTCCTCTCTGAACAATCAACAGGCAAGATTGTGTTCTAGAAAAGCATGCAAGAAGGCCTGACATATGTCTTTTCTTTTTCTTGGACAGGAATGTTCCCATATGCTTTTTCAACCTTTCCACTAATATTGAGGGTACTTCTCAAGATTCAGAAGGAATCTCCAAGATCATTGTGATGACTCCCTTCTTGCCCAGTCAGCTGTGGTTCCCTCCCTTCTTTTGACAATGGACAGGACCAATTAATACAAGCTTCCTCAGACACTAGACATATTCACACAAGAATAGGGGTGTTTGTTGCACCCCAGCATTAATCACCTTCAACTGACTGCTTGGAAGATGAAGTCTTAATTCCTTGTATGCACCTGTTTACTGAGGATGTGCAGCAGGTACTAATGGAGGCAAGAAACCCTGCTACTGGAAAATCATATATTATCTAATGGGAAAGGATTTCTACTTGGTGCCAACAACATAACCAACACCCATTCAGGGCTAGTTCCTGTCTGGATTTATTAATATTTATGTTAGTTACTACCGTATAACATTTATTTCTTTATCAAGGAACATTTATTGGGCATTTCAGCATGTCTGCCCATGAATCCTTCTCTTTCAATGTAATTTCAAGTCAAATGCTCTTGAAAGGGATTTTGCATAAGATGCCTCCAAGAAAACGGGTGGCCCCTCCTTGAGCTCTTAAGCTAACACTTGCTCCATTTGAACCAGCTAATCTGATTTGAGTTTCTTAACATGGAATGCAGTTTTACTGATTGCTCTGACCTTAGCAAGAAGGGTATCTGAGTTGCAAGCTCATACGGATATTTAACCCTATCTCATTTTCCATAGGGGCATGGTTTCTTTAAGAACTAATCTTTCTTATATGCTTAAAGTGGTATGCAAGTTTATTTTAAGCTAAACTATCCATTTCCCCATTTTCACTCCTGAACCTAAAAATAAGAGACAAAGGATACTCCATACCTTGGATGTCCACAGACAACTCAGGTACTATCTTGACAGAACTAAATCCTTCAGCTCTTCGGATCTATTGTTCACTTCTTGTGAAGGTAAGAAGAAGGGGCAACCTGTGTCAAAACAGATTATCTCCAAATGTTTGTCTAAGGCTACATTTTGTTATACTTAACCATAACAAAACTGTTCCAGGCAGGGTCAGGGCCCACTCTGCCAAGACCTTGGCCTCCTGTATGGCTTTTTGCAATGGGTTGAATTGTAGAAGAACTCTAGAAGCTGCTACTTGGTCCTCTGTACATACTTTTACAAAGCACTGTAAGCTTGATTCTTTTTCTAGGTCTTAATCAAGCTTTGCTAGGGGCATTCTCCAATGGCTCCTAGAGTCTTCTCCTTCCACCTCCTAAATGTAGTTAGCTAAGATAGTGTACTCTACCATATGCTAAAGCTAATGCAGCAGTGATCAATATGATGAGCATACTACAGTTGTGCAAGTTGAACTTACCATAGCAGTAGATGTTTAAATTATCACTGCTGCAGTAACCACTTTGTCCCTCCACCCCCCTTGTTTTTTGGTGTGTGTTTTTTTTGCCAGGGTATGGACAAGTTCCTAGTATTGTACCTTCAGGATTCAGCTTCCCTGTCTGTGCTGTACGTTAAAGTTCTGAAGGGCTTCACATCCAAACCTGTCAGCTCATCTCAAGTATGTGTGTATGGAAGGTGCCCTAAAGCTTTTGAAGTTTCCCACTGTTATATCCTTGGCGGGATGTAACCCATACAGCTAAGGCTATTGCAACAGTGATCATTTGAATATAGTAAGTTCAACTTACACTTCTTTAAGAAGCCTTAACATCCTATTGCACCACATACACCTAACATCATGTGCTTAAGCCCTACATTTGATAGTTTATTTACTAATATATATAAAGTAATTCAGAAAGTATTCTCCACTGAAAAAGACCAATTTTTTTTTTATTCCACACCATTTCAAGTTTTAAATGACTCTGAATCATGGTGAGTAAAAAAGCCCCTGTTTACTTATATAATGATCCACTGGATATGAGGATTCCTTCTCCAGAGTACAAAAATAAAGAATTCCTGTGGTGGACACTTAAGGAAAGCCTATTCAATAGAGATTACTTTACTTCCACTTTCTAAAGTCCAGAACCCTATAACAAATTCTTGAATTATACACGGGGAGCCCATTTCGATGATCTCTTAGAGTGGGGTGACTGGTCTAAATAGCAGCAGGTACTTAACGCAGAAAAGGTGAAAGTAGTTTGCAGAGCCTTCACAGCCATACTGTATGCACGCAGCACACATTCTTGCCTGTAAGGTGCACTTTCACTTGTCACAGGAAGATATAAATGTACATTTACAGCCACATTTGTAATGAAATTCAAACTTTTACCAATGTTTGTGCATTTTATTGGAATGTATTTTGCTTTATTTGAGAAGCTTGTACATAAAGAATCAAAATGCTATATGACTGCCATGGCTATATCACTGACTTGGCAGATTTCTAATCCGTCTGCATCTCCCTTCCCTCAACAAGATACATATTGTTTGTCCCACATAATTCTGCTTGGCTTTAGTGAGCTGCCATTGTGGCTACCAGAGAGAGAGAGAGAGACAATGGTACAAGTGAAGATTTATGTTACAAGGTTTTAAAAGATTTCAGTGAGCTTTCTATTTATTGCTGCATGCTTCATGCCTGTAGGTATTGAAATGGGACAGCAAATCATCCTGCATTTTCACAAATATCCCCATATATTTTAATTTTTGGTTTGCCAGTGAACAGATGACTGGTAGTCTTGTTATTCTAGATATCAGTGCATGATCATAGCATTTCCTAAAGGAGAAATGGCAGTCCTAGAGGTCATAGACTGGTTATTCTTCCCTGGAGAATGTCATAGCAGGATTCAGCCAAAACCTGCCATGCCCCCCCTTGGGTGAAGTTGTTCGGGACTAGGGTGGATGTCAGTGATAGAGGATAGGTGGCAGAAAAAATTATCTCAGGATAATGTCAGAATACCAGAGAATTTTGGAAAGTGGAAGTGCTTGGTGCACTTTGTAATTTAGTTTGACCTAATTCCACATCTTTTATCAAGTATATAATTGGAATAACTAGAGGAGGTAGTGTGGCACAAATCACCCAGTGCTGTAGGAAAGCTCATTCACATCTTAAATGTCTTTTTTTAGTATGTTGTACATGTTTTTGACTTCTCAATGTTTGCTTGGGCATCATTTTTCCTTTTCTCAGTAAAACTCTCCCAAGTCTGTATTAATTCCTTGCAAACTGATGTGTTCTGTGTTAACTTTTCCAATGTTTCCACTAGTGCATATATATTTTAGGTGTTTAAATTGTGCTTATAAGAAGTTAGTGAACTCTGAAATATCATGTAATCAAGCCATAGAATATAGTTCCTTTGCTTGTAATATTCCATCAGTAAACCTTTCGGCCTAGTATCCTGCTGTGTACAGAATATCCAGCATGAGGAGCAGCCTCTTCTTTTCGAGGGACTAAAAAGAGAGGGTCTGTGTTACTCATAACAAAGCATTTCCCTCTTACAGTTGGGGAGTTGCTAATACATTTTTATGGTGGTTACAGAAAAGAAGAGCTATTTGGGTGTAATTGTGTTAACATTGTTTATAGTATTAATATACTATTTGAGACTACAAGGAGGGACTTTATATGGAAGATGACAAGTATAGAATTTCAACAGGAAATTGCACTGTGTATGAGTGACTGGAGTGTTGTACCCAATAAATTGATGCAGTAAAATTTAGAGGAGGACCTATGATATAATTTGCTCTTTGAATCAGGAAGATGTAAGAGTTAAAGCAAGAATTATGGGGCTTACAATAGATTTGAACATTAAACTAAACACCACACAATATATGGTCTACTCAAGGAAATATTACTGAAGATCTCAGATAGGTGACACACACATAGGATCATAGGAGATTACTAAGCTAATGGCTCTGGGGCCCTTACAAGCCTAGCCAAGAGTTTATCCCCAAAAAGAAACCCCAATCAGCCTTTCACCCCTGTCAATGAGGGACATAGGTGGATCCCCTGGGACATATTTCTGGTTACCCATCCACTTTCATATGGTCGAAACCATATAATCGAACATTTAAATGTTCAAAAATGTGAAATAAAAAAAGAAATAAACAAACAAAACAAAAACTAAACAGTGCTACCAGGGAGGCAAGCCCCCCTACACTCCCCTGCTATTTAAATATTCCAAGTCTGAGATCACACTGCATTGTGTTAAAGGGAAATCTTCCCATTCCATGCTCTATGCAGATCCCCACATAGACTGGTTGAGCTTTTAAAAGTTCAATCATATGATCTTGGCCATATGAAAGTCGAGCTTTTAAAGGTTCGACCATCTGAAGGGGACCCATAAGTTTTCAAGTTTTCAGAAACTCGAAATTCATATTGTCGAGATGATATGATCAAGTTTCTGAAAACATGAACTTCAAAAAATAAAAATATACCTTTTTTCAATGTTTTTGCAGGGGGGCAAGCCTCCCTGCTCCCCCCCACACCCTTGCATATTATATATACCAATTCCGTGATTGCACTACAGTGGGGAAAAGGGTAAATTCAAAAGCTTCAAGTTTTCAAAAGCTTGATCATATCATCTCAACAGTATGAATTTTGAGTTTCTGACAACTCCAAGCTTCTGATAGGGACCCATCTACACACACACACACACACACATATAAATACATAAATATATATATATATATATATATATATATATAAATACATAAATATATATGTATGTATATTTATATATAAACTGCAAAGAAAAAACCCAGCCAAGCTAGAGTTTTCACTGTGAAGTACTTTAAACATCCTGCATTGGGGGCTATGGTATATATGCAAATGACCCCTTAAAGACAGGCAGTGTTTCAGCTGCTTGGCTTCTGAAAGCCCATGGCATTTTACTTTTTTACAAGTCTTTATGAGTACATTCAGGCCAATAAAGCCATACTCCACTAGGCGTGGACCTGAATGCACATATGAAGACTTTAAAAGTAAAAAGTCACAAGCATTGTTTCCCAATTAAAGTGTCATTACTGAAGGTTTTGACCATGTAGTCAGCACTTCATGTTTTATGTCAGAACATGGACAGCATCTTCTCATCTAAAAGATGCAGACTACCATATTCCCATCATTTCCTCTCAGGAGATTCCTTAGTTTCAAGACCAGAAAAAAGAGTACTTTTAGTATGCAGTTTTGCCAGTGTTTGTTGAGTATTCATGGAGTGGCTAAGTCAGACACAGAGCTTCTCAGGAAAAGGCAGATGCACATTGTGTCATCCAGGTTACTTTAAACAGTTATTAGATAGATTCAGAATTATCATTTCACCATTGCATACAGTCCAGCAAAACATTTTCTTTTATCATATCAGTGAACTCTTTAAAAAAACATTTTATTAAATTTTAAAGATAACAAGAGAAGAAATATCAAAACCTTTAAAACATAATAATTATCTATTTACAAAAGTCCATAACAAAAATTCCTTATATAAAATGAAACCATTAATACTTTTCAAGTAAATCACTTAATTTTTGCCAAGATATTTATGGACAACTGACATTTGGCATTCTCATTTTTATGGTTAACAATTCTTTTTTACAAACAGTCTGAACTAAACAAACAAATTCAATAAAGTAAAGGGTATTTTACATTTCCAATCATTGTAATAACTTACCTAGCTATAGTTGGTATAGACCAAAGAAGAGGCACTCATGAATTGGGATACAATCTGGGATTGGAGTATTAAATAAGATTAAGAGTTAGTGATAACACAATTATCTGACCACAATGCTTGAGCAAAGTTTCTGAACTCCATCCAAAAAGAAGATACTATTTTGCATTCTATTACCATATAAACCTAGTCAGCATCAAAAACTTCACTACATCTCCAGCAATTATTTTTCTGATTTATATATTAATGAAAATTTATGAGGAGTTAAAAAACTAAGCACTTCCATAAATTTTCTAATAAAGTGAAGATGTAGATCTCCCTGTAGATTTTAAGAATATGTTTTATTAACATCTGAAAAACTTCATTATTAATTTTTGATGAATAGTTCTAAAATGTCATATCAGGGATAATACACTCAGCTCTTATAATTTTATATATTTAGATAGATATGACGTATTATTAATTAAATTACTATTAACAATGAAGAAAAATTCTAAAATGTGTGGAATAGGTTTTGATTGATAATCCAAAGATACTTTTATTTTATCACTAATGTATTCCTTACAAATTTGTATACTCAACCATTTTTTCTGTAAACTATGTCTTGCTAGAAGATCAGCTGAGAATTTTTTATTGTCGTTAATTAATTGTCAGTAGGTTAAATTGATATCTTTAATATCTAAAATTTTACTTAAATTAAATTATTCTAAATATCCATTATTATAGGCTATAGGAAATAATACAAATAACAGTTCTTTAACCATATAATTAGAGTTCATAAATCTCTTAAAGGTAAGAAGACTATTATTAATGAAAGGAATGTAGCAAAAATGTTTCCTATCATTCATAGAAAAATCTTTAGAATCCAATCAAATGTATTAAACCTGAATTGTGTATGAGATTTTACAACAAATTTAACAAGTAAGATTATTTCATGTATTAATTTCCAACTTGAATTATATGAAGAATTTAGCCATTGTGTATACCATAAAAATTTAAGAAGAATAGAGTTTACTTTCTTTAATAATTTTGGAAGTGAGTATAAATAGAGACTTTGCATAAAATAAGATTTTTGGCAAAATTACCATTTTAATAAATAAGGTCAGTTTTCCATTGTGAAAAATAAGATATTCCAGTTACTGGTTAGTTTAGTAACTATATTGACTAAATGTTTATAACTTACTAATACCAGATCTTTACAATTGGATGTAATAGTGATTCCAAGATATTTAATTTGCAAAATTAAAATTATTCTAAGTTTTTAAAAAAATATTTTTTTATTAATAAGCAAAGTATTTGTTTTAAAGTGATTAAAACTCAAGCTTGAAATCTTTTCAAAACAACCTATGAAGTTAACTATATGTTCTAGCAAAGTATCAATATCACCACTAGTTAGTAAAATATTTTCTACAAAAAGCTGAATTTTAGAAGTATAATTTTATCTATTGAAAAACCCTTGCTATTTTTATTAAACCTGATATAATTAGCAAAATGTTCTATAATCAATGCAAATAAAGAAGACAATGGACATCCTTGTTTTGTGCCTTTTAAGATTTTAAAGGAAATGGATACAAAGGAGCCTATTTTAACAAATGACAGCAAATTGTTATAAAGTTTTGTTATTAAGCTTATATACTCTACAGAGGAAAATTATATTCCTTAAGCACTTTAAACATGTAATGTCAATTTAGTGAATCAAAAGTTTTATCTAAATCTAAAATTAGTATTGGAAGTTCTTTTTTTTATTTTTATTTGACATATCTATTAATGAATTAAGTCTAATAATATTGTCTTGAGCCCTCCTATTTAAAATAAAATCAGTCTGATCGGCATTTATAAAAGCTGGCAGAACAACAAGATTTAATATTTTTGCTAACATAGATATAAATATCTTATAGTCTACATTTAAAAGTGAAATGGGACAGTAAGAAGAGCATATTTTAGGATCCTTATCTTATTTTCAATCATCCCACATGAATGGGGTTTAACATGATTTGCTGATATTATAACACAGTACAAAGAGTTAACTGGCGATGTTAAAAGTATTCTTGACTTTATGGAGATAATTTTTAAGGATACTTTTTTTTTTTAGGGCAAGTACTACAGAAAAGTACAAGGAGGCATTAAGGGGGCCACCTATGCCCCCATTTTTGCAAATGTAGTACCAACAAGATGGGAAGAAACAGTTGCATTTACTTTTGAAAAGTTTAAATTGTGTCAGAAATACTTTAGATACCTAGATGACATTTTCTTTACTTGGACAAGTGATCTTAAACAATTTGAAGAATTCTTAACTGAAATAGAAACCTCCACACTATTTTTGAGATTCACATCTCATAGTGACAGTCAGGAAATGCATTTTCTCAATGTAAAGGACTTCAGATGTGAACTTCGCAACTTAGAAATGGCTAAATATAGAAAGCCAATATTTAGTGATTTTTTTTTATATTTCCCAGTGGTCATCCTATGCACCAAAAATAAGGACTAGTTAATAGTCAGTGTATTAGAATTTTAAGATTGACTTCCATTGATGAGTGTTGTTATAACAAACTGACAAAATAAAAAGAAATCTTCCTTTAGAGGGGATATCCTGGGACATTGTTTAGTGAAAACATAGAGCAAGTGCTCCAGTTGAGAAATAGTAGGTATGGGCCTGTTATTACTGATGGTTTAGAATATATAAAAACAAAGAAATATCAGACACTTTGGAAGATGACTCAGACAGGAAAGGTTATGCAACATTACGGTGATGCATTGTTCTTTTGACACCCCAAAGATTAAAAGAATCATTAAAAATAATTGATACATTTTAGGGAGATTAGAAACACATTATATGTACATTTTAGAACCCCCTAAGTTCATTCTTATGAACAGGCCATATATAAAAATATCTATCTTGAAGACACCTCAACAAGAACTTTGTTATTCTACCTCTAAGAAACTTAAATGTGGTTGTTGTAAATAATGCCTCTATATAGATACTGATGAAACCAGTGAAAGTATGAGTAAAATAGAAAGGTGGAGAAAAATGGGTAGATGTAACTGCAAAACAGATAAGTATATTTGGCCAAATGTGGTTTTTGCTCTGCATTTTACATGAGCAAGACGGAGAACACTCTTGGTAACAGAATTTATCAGCGCAATTACAGCATTTTAAAAAAAAACTATATTTATTGGATGGCGCAGTGGTGCATTGGTTAGCATTGTCACCTCTCAGCAAGAGGTTCTCAAGTTCGATTCTCAGCTGGGTGCCTTCTGTGTAGAGTCAGGAAATACATTTTCTCAATGTAAAGGACTTCAGATGTGAACTTGGCAACTTAGAAATGGCTAAATATAGAAAGCCAACATTTAGTGATTCTTTTCTACATTTCCTAGTTGTCATCCTATGCACCAAAAATAAGGACTAGTTAAAAGCCAGTGTATTAGAATTTTAAGACTGACTTCCATTGATGACTGTTGTTATAACAAACTGACAAAATAAAAAGAGATGTTCCTTTAGAGGGGATATCCTGAGACATTGTTTAGTGAAAACACAGAGCAAGTGCTCCAATTGAGAAATAGTAGGTATGTCCCTGTTATTACTAATGGTTTTGAATATATAAAAACAAAGAAATGTCAGACACTTTGGAAGATGACTCAGACAGGAAAGGTTATAGAACATTATGGTGACGCATTGTTCTTTGGACACCCCAGAGATTAAAAGAATCATTAAAAATAATTGGTACATTTTAGGGAGATTAGAAACACCTTCTATGTACATTGTAGAACCCCCTAAGTTCATTCCTAAGAACAGGCCATATATAAAAATATCTTGGAGACACCTCAACAAGAACTTTGTTATTCTACCTCTAAGAAGCTTAAATGTGGTTGTTGCAAATAATGCCTTTATATAGATACTGATGAAACCAGTGAAAGTATGAGTAAAATAGAAAGGTGGAGAAAAACGGGTAGATGTAACTGCAAAACAGATAAGTATATTTGGCCAGATGTGGTTCTTGTTCTGCATTCTACATGAGCAAGATGGAGAACACTCTTGGTAACAGAATTTATCAGCACAATTACAGCATTTTAAAGAAAAGCGATATTTATTGGTTGGCGCAGTGGTGCATTGGTTAGCATTGTCACCTCTCTACAAGAGGTTCTCAAGTTCGATTCTCAGCTGGGTGCCTTCTGTGTGGAGTCTGCATGTCCTCCCAGTGTTTGTATGGGTTTCCTCTGGGTGCTCTGGTTTCCTCCCATGTTACAAAGACATATATCTGAAGCATTTCTCCCTGGGCCTCTGCTGAAAATTGGCTTATTCCAAGTCAGACTTTCCCAGTTAACAAATATTAAATAAATATAATAAATGTATTTATTGACATTTGATTACCAGGAAAGTCTGACTGGTTAGAAACCCATTTTCAGTGGACACCTAGGGAGAAAAGCTCCAAATTATTTCAAACCATTTTAAGAAAAATAATTCTACAATCTTGAAAAATGAAACAAAAACATGTGCAGTTTAAAAAATGATAACAAATCAGACATAATATAGAACACTAGTTAAGAATTGGTACAAGGTACATGATAATCATTTATTATTTAGAGAAATCTGAGATAGTTTGTAGAAAAATTAAAGGTAAGTTAGTGTGATACAAATAGGAATTGCAATATGAAGTGTAGGAAAAACAGGTTTATGGTATATTAAGAGAGAAAATCAGAGAAAAGAATTAGATAGCAGAAAAGGAAGTAAGTGAAGAAGGGAGAGTAAGGAGGTATAAGGAATGAAAAGGTACTTGTTCATATTTATGGTTATGGGTTATCCTGGTTTTGAGCAAGAACAGAGACAGATTTTAGGTAGGAAGTCTTTAGTTTTGAAAAATAGGAGGGTGGGTATAGACATGATGGATAAGGTGTTCCAGGCCTTAGAAACCTTGTATGAGTAGAGACAATACCCAGCAGATTTGTTAGATTTATAGACAGGCAGGATATTTTGTTCACTGGATCACAATGACCGATTGGGAGCATAGTTGTGTTGAATGTTTTTTAATGGTGGACAGGCAGATGGATGCTGAATAAGTTTATAGGTGATAAGAAGTTGTGTATATGTTAGTTGATGTGGCAGTTCTAACCAACTTAGGCTTTTCAGTGTCCTACAGTGTCGGGTTCTGAAAGGGGTATGTGCTGCAAATTTAGAAAATTTGTTATAGCATTGTTTCAGTTTTGAAAAGTCTGGAGGTTAGTAAGGATGGGATCACCATAAAAAAGAGTCAGGAGGGGATAAGTAGTGGAAAGTGTAGTTTTAGTTGCATTGGTGAGAATTTTTTGGCTCTGTAAAGCATCCCTAGTTTTTTTATGAGTTTTTTCTGATGCAATTTTGTATATGCAGGTCGAATGTAAGATTATCATCCACTGTCCCTCCTAATAGTTTGCTATGAGAAGTGACTTCAGTGGCTGTAAGTATAGAAAATACTGCAGATGATTCAATGGAAAATTCTTATGAAGAAAATTCATTGATTCAAATGAATCATTTGTATCATGTACATCTACTTTTTCGACTGAATTTAATGCTTATTGTAGATTATACGCTGATAATATTCAGCAGATTAGTTGTTTTATGCCTCCATTTAGGCATGATGGAATAAAACAGTTTAAGTCCGTGGTTGAATCTGAAATAGAGAAAGTGTTAGGTGAATTTAGCCTAAAAAATGTTAGTTATAACTTGACTAAAAACGAATGGCAAGCTCTAGTTAATTTTAGTAGACAATGTGAGCTAGTCATTAAACTTTCTGATAAAGGTAATAGAATTGTAGTGATGCACTACACTCAATATCTGAGTATGTGTCATAATTTATTAGATGATGTGGAAGTCTATGAAACTGTGGATTTAGTAAAATATCTTGAAGCTAAGGCAAAATATGCTCATTTAATAAATAAAGGACTGAGGTTAGGATATTGGTCTGACTCTGATATAAGAAATAAGCTTGGGTGTACTGATTCTGGCATGGCATATTTTTATTGCCTACCCAAAATTCATTGTCTCTCCTTCTAATTATTGTTACGTAATGTGGGTTTGGTTTTGCATAGTTTTTTGATGAAAGTAGCTACACAATTGCCATCTTACATTTGAGATTCTTTTGATTTTTTTGGACAAAATTGCACATATATGGTGGAATTCACGGATGCATTGGGTTACTATTGATGTTAAGAGCTAGTACATGAATATGAAACATAAGTTTGGTTTGGGGGCCCTTAGGCTATACCTAGGTGATACTCATTTGAGCCAATATGTAATGAAATTGATTCATTTTAGTTTATTGATAATTTTGTTTTATGTTTGAAGAAATGTTATACCATCAGTTACAAGGTACAGCTATGGGTTCTCCATTCGCCCCAATGTATGCCAACTTATTTATGGGGATATTTGAGTCAGATTATATATATAGGAGTGAATTTTTTGGCAAATTTGTTTTAAAATACTACAGATTTATTGACAATCTTATTTTTCTTTGTGAAGGAGGTATTGAACAAGTTATAGAATTTGTAGACTATTTACATCGGAATAGATTCCAGATACAGTTTGATGGTTTACAGTGTGGTGGTACAGTTACATTTTTGGATATGGTTCTTCAGAGACAACAAGATGGGTCTATTAAGACCAGTATACATAGTAAGTTTAATGAAATAAATCAAATTTTATTGAGTACTAGTTTTCATCCCTCACATATCATAGAATCACTTTCATGTGGAGAATTGTTACATATATGTCAGTTGTGTAGTGACCTTAAGGATAGAAAAGAAGAACTAAATAGGACTGCCAATATGTTTTTACGTAGGGGTTATGATGAACATATTGTTGGGAATGGTTTATTGAAATCATGGGATGACCAGATTAATAATGTTTCTTATAATAGAAGTAGTCTCAATAGGCATCAAAAAGAAAAAAATATAGGAAATATTAGATATTTTATAGTGACTACATATAATGTTTTGAGTCCTAAAAAAAGAAAAATGTTATTACACTATTGGGACTTTTTGAACAGATATAGAGATTTACAAGAAATTACACAGGGGAAGGAATATCAAAGATATGGTAGTCCATAGTATATTTTAGAGACCTACTGCAATAGGAGTAAGCATCCTGCCATCACCCAGAATAATACCACGGTACAAGGACAAAATGATTGACTTCAACAATTGTCTAAGCTTCTGGTGTCATTCTAAGGGGATCTGTCTGCCTGGGATGACATGATCGACAAACCACGATGCTTTGCCAGAGATGGCCTGCAACTGTCACCCTTGGGATTCTGGATACTAGCTATGGCTCTTGCCACCCCTATAGTGCCTTTTTTAGGCAAGATTCAAATGACAAATTCACCACCGTAACAGGTACAAGCAAACAAAATATGAGGGTATTGCTACTTAATGCTAGAAGTCTAAACCTCAAAATGCAGTCACTCGAGGCACTCCTTAAAATGGAGAACATCAGCATTTGTGCAGTGACAGAGACCTGGTTCAAGGCTCCAGAGAGGACCCCTGCATTACCAGGCTATAATTCATACCACACCTTTCGGCCACCTAACCTGGACCGAAGCACTAAAGGCAGAGGCGTGTCCATATTCATTAAGGATATCCACACCTCTAGGCTAGTTGCTCAGCATAATGCATCCGAGATTATCCAAGTGCAACTAACTCTGGGCAAGACCGCAATCCAAATTGTAGCTTGCTACAGATCCCCACCATGCCCCAGGATTCCCACTCTTCATTTCTTGATACACTGGAAAATATTAGGGTACAACCTAACACCCTAATAATAGGCAATTTCAACTACCCCACCATTAACTGGGAAAACTACTCATGTACCAACGTTTTCTGGAATTTCTGGAATTCATAAATTCCAATGCCTTGGATCACCTTATCCATACCCCCACCAGGGGCAGCAGTATCCTAGACCTGGTCATTACCAACATGGGCAACCGGTGTTCCATACCAGAGGTCAATTCCTTGTTGGTCAGATCCAACCACAAGCAAATCACCCTAGACATCCACATCCCACCCCCACCCCCATTAGGGAAACCACCGTAAAAGTTTTCTCCAAAGCCAACTTCACGCTTCTTAAGACAGAAGTAGCAAACTTCACGACACCCATGCTGATGGACAGTAGAGGTATGACTGCTGAATCCTATACAATTGCACTTTATAAGCACTTACATGAGTGCATGGCTAGTGCAATCCCTAACACAACCAAGATGCTATCCTCCAAAAAAAGGAAGCCAATCTGGTGGTCCCCTGCCATAAACAAACTATACAACAGAAGAAAGAAACTGTTGCAAAAAAGAGTAAAATCCCATGATTGGTGGAACTCTGTGGTCAGCCTCAGTAAGAAGCTGAGATCCCTCATAAAATCCTCCAAAGCTAGTTACGAGAACAAAATCACCACTGATTCTAAAGACAACCACAAAGTATTCTATAGCTATGTCAAGAATCTCAATGGCAGCACTCAGATCTGCTCTGAGTTACAGCAAAATGACACTAAATATACAGAACCAACTGATATTGGCAACATCCTGGCAGATAGGTTCAGTGCTAACTTTACCCCTCTCTTATCCCCTAAGGGGCCCATCTGTATACCGGAAGAATGCAAAGTTCCTGTAATTATGACTGCACAGGTAAAAAACACACTTTCCAAAGCCAAGAACACAGCATCCATGGGACCTGACAACATCCCAGGCTGCTTTTTACATGAACTACAGAATGAACTGGCACCCCACCTAAGTACCATGTTCAGTCATAGCCTCACCTCAGGCTTTGTGTCCACTGAATGGGCGCACAGCAATGGTTATCCCACTCCACAAAGGGGGAGCCACCACAGACCCCGGGAACTACTGCCCCATTTGCCTGACAAGCCTGGTCTGCAAGGCTATGGAACGTATCATCATGGAACTTATAAACAATCACATTGGTAATCTCCAAACTCTGGACCCTACCCAGTTCAGGTTTGTAAAAGGCAGATCATGTCTCCTAAACCAGATAGACTTCGTTGAAGTGGTCACCAAAGTCGTAGAGGAGGGTAAGGTGTTTCACACAGCCTATCTAGATCTCACCAAGGCTTTTGACACCATCCCCCACTCTTGAATTATAGATAAACTCACTTAACTAGGTATAAATCCCTATGTCACAAGATGGGTTGCCAACTGGCTCACTGACAGAACCCACACTGTGAAAGTAACAGACTCTAAATCCAACTTCAGACCAGTGACAAGTGGAGTACCACAGAGTTCGATCCTAGGTCCTCTCCTGTTTGGTATCTACTTCTCTGAAGTACAGGCTAACACAGAAGGTCTTTGACTAACAAAGTTCGCAGATGACTGCAAACTAGGAGTCATAATCAAAACTCCTAACGATGTGGACATCCTACAAAAGGGCCTCACTGAGACAGATGCCTGGTGTCAAAGCCATGGCTTCAAGCTCAATGCCAAAAAGTGCATTGTCATCCCTTTTGGTAAAAACTCTGTACCCATGAACTACCACATAGGCGGTAGTCTACTTAACACCGAAAGTGTGATAAGAGATCTTGGGACACAGGTGGACAGTAGTCTCTACTTTTATAATCACATCGCCACAGTACTCAGGAAATCCTTCTACATGGCACACATCATCACAAAAGGTTTCTCATCCAGGAAAAAAGAGGTCATTGTTTCCCTCTACCCATCACTCATTAGACCCATTATAGAGTACAATGCCCCTTTTGGTATTTACCTCACAAAACATCTACAACAACTGGAAAGGCCACAGAAATACCTCACAAAGTGGATTACCGGCCTCAAATAGATGCCCTATGCAGACTATCTCAAAAAACTTCAGCTTTACTCTGTCACATATCACCTACTCAGAGACGATTTTCTAACGTACAAAGCTATGTCAAACCCAGAGCTGTTGGACATGCCCCACTTAAAGAAATCCTATCCCTCCGAGCTACACGCTCTAGGGACTTAAACCTTGTCATCACAATAAACAGAACATGCTGGAGGGATAGATTCCTGTCCCAGAGACTTCCAATACTTGGGAACAAACTACCTATCTATATCAAACATAGCTCCTCATTAGCACTCTTCAAGAAAAATCTTGATGATTGGATGGGAGATCGGAAATTCACCCCGGGGATCACTTCTGTGACTCTACTTAACAGGGGCACAGGAAAATAATTTTCTTGGGTGGCAAAAGTCAGGGTACCATTTGGCTTGTCTTATATAGGCCCTAGGGCCAATAGCCTAGTACCTACCTATGAACCTATGAATCTATTAGCAAATTGTGTTATGAATAGAGTTACTTTTCCATGCAAAAGATGTATTTGTTGTGATTATTTAGTAGACATTTCTTAATATTAATGGTGTACCGTTTAAAGTTAAGGGGGAATAAAGTTGTTTGACTGAGGGTGTTATTTATGCCATTAAATGTAAATGTGAACTTTTTTATATAGGACAAACGAAAAGGGCTTTTAAGAAGAGGCTACAAGAGCATTTAAGAGACATTAAATCTAGTAAGCCTGAAGCTAGCAAGCTTTAAATCCCTTTAGGTCTACATTTTAAAAGTTTTCATAATTGTGATCCTAGTGGCCTTAAGGCCACCATATTAGAACAAGTGTATTGTGATATAGGTTGTATACCTACAAAAAAATTGTTGTGTAAAGAGGCACAGTTTATTCTGAAATACTTTACTTTGGCCCCTAGAGGGCTTAACACACAATGTTTTTGGAAGTACCTTACTTAATTTTTATTGGATTGTTTAATGATATAATTGTATAATTATTTAATTAGATATAACTGACATTGTATTACTGCTGGTATATAGGAGGGACTAGTTTTAATTATTTTATATTCCTTGAAGGCTTGGTGTAAGCTGAGGCACTAGAGGGTTGTTTTAAATAAAATAATGTGATGTTTTTCTTTTTTGGTTTCTTGGGCTTTAAATTTAGTTGTTCCATGAGAGAGGGATTTATGGAAAAAATTAGTACTTTGGTCATTTTTGGGTTGAGCGTGAATTATGAGTTACAAAGCCATGTTTCAGTGGCTGCTAAAGCTTCCTGAGTAATTTTTTTGAGGTGCACCGCGTTGTCAGATGTGCAAAATAGAGTAGAATCATCTGTGTGTTGTATTAGGGTGGCCTGCTGTGTGGAAGTATGGAGTGTGTTGATGAAAATGTTAAAGAGGAGGGGACCAAGGATAGAGCATTGTGGTACACTGGTTGTAATTGATAGATAAGGAGAGAGAGCATAGATTGACATTTTACCAAGTGATACCTGTTGGACAATTAGCTTTTGAACCATAGAAGGGTGGGCTGAGAGAGACATAGTGAGGAAGACGTTTGCTGTGACAAACTGTGTCAAAGGCTTTAGACAAGTGCTTTAGCAAAACATGGATTAAAATGTAATAAATTCAACAAGTTTAAATTTTTAGTTTTAGAGAAAAGTCATTGTACGATCTATGGGGGAGACTGGAAAAAAACATCTTTTATATAGAGAAATGTCATGAGAAATAAGGATGGATTTTTCAAATCCACCAGGGCTCAGTGACACTATTTCTATAATGAGTGAGCAGAAGCACAGAAGATTTAAATTATAGGGCTCATTTGAGTGTTTTTTTTTAGCTTTGAATCTTTGCATTTTGTTTCACTAATTTCACTAATTTCAAATGGAACATGTTTATTTCGGTACTTACATGCTATCGCAACCAGATTTTGTGATCCAATGGACTTTACTGACGTTTAGTAAGCGATCGAAAAAGAAATGTATTACGGAAGGGTAAAGTATTCCAAAGTGTGCTGGGATACTGGTAGTGCTTTTTTAGGGAAATTTTTAGGGAATTATCATGTACAGCTTCAGGATTTGTGGATAGCCTGCTGTAAAAATGCCAGAGCGTTGAGTTCAGCGATAAGAGCGGTTGCATGTGTTCGTATATTGACCTGAAAGCACTGTGGGACTTAGCGTACAATGTAAGGTGCTTTCCGGATTTAATTTTTCTGCTTTACTTTGTTATTTCTGGAGTTAGTGCTTAAATTTCCAAACCTTTTCAGTAAGGATCTACTGAGAAAAGTTGTTGCTTGTTGTCTTTGCTTTCATGCATTTTCATTCGGATGAATGTGAATGTGTGTCACAGCAGTAGTATTGATACCTGAAAGTTCTGAAGGTGTATATTCTTATAAAAACATGCAGTAAGGCAACTGTATAACGTATGACATGTACCTAAAAATTCGAAGGGAATGTAGCTCTGTCACTCCCTGCCTATCCAATTAAAAATGTAAAAACCTATCTGCCTTTGAAAAACCTGTTAACTACAGCTTTGACAACTCTTTTGATGGCACAAGAAAAGGAATGCATATAAAGCAGTATGGGACAAGCTTAGCTGACATCAGATGCTGGCGGTAACATGAGAAACCTATTTTCAAGGCTTATTTTGTCAGCAGTTTTAATGTTAAACATAGTTAAACCTTATACACATTACATAAAACGTTAAAGTTTATAAGACTTTATTTGTGTTTTTTCATGCAAACCGAAGCAACCAGCATTACCATGAAAATCTGGTTGCAATAACACATAAGTACTGTTTATTTTCAATATTTTGGTACAGCAGTAGCGGTGTTGCCTCACAGCAAGAGGTTCTTCTGTTCGATTCTCAGCTAGAGTGCCTTCTGTGTGGAGTTTGCATGTCCTCCCAATGGTCGAGTGGCCTCCGAAAGACATGCGTGAATGGGCGTGCCGTCGCTGAAGGTTGGGCGTCGGGCTGGCAACTGAGCACCATAAAAAGCTACTGCCAATCATTAGCAGACCGGAGTTCCGCTGTGGCGACACCTAACCGGGAAAAGCCGAAAAGACAAGCGTATTCCATACAAACAGTTCATCTCTCCATGCCTATGTCTTTAACGTAATGATTTGTTATGATGGGCGGGAAAGTTGTTCTATTTAAATAAGGGCTTGTTCACAACATAACTGGTTCTGAAGAAGTCCTGTACATTATAGGAAGGAAAACACTTAGCCTAAGTTTATTGGACAAGTCAATATGTACTGATTTTATCTGTTTTACTTCATATTTTCTTTTAATAAAGTTTTGCAGTGTTATGCCTCTTAGAGCAGTGGGTCAGTCTTGATTTGGTTGCTGCCAAAGCATTGGTCACAATATAATGCTTTACGAAGTTTCACAAAGAAGGGGCTGTTTGCCTACCACAACCATTCTTTCCTGTTGTGGGATTCTGTCTTGAAGATTAGAAGAGAATATGTAACTCCAGGGGGCATGTAAGGGACCCTTACACCTACCTGCATCAATGCCTACTCAGCATGAAAGCCACATTGGGAATTCACATGGAATAAGACAATTCTTTTGTGATTTCAGGCTGGGAGAAAGTACTTAATAATGTGGACACAACCCAAACAATACTAACTGTTCTAGTGACCACTTCTTGAAGATCTGCTGTTGTGGTAAGTATACTTAACACAAAACTGCGGTTTTATACCAGTTTTTCATTTTTTTTGTCGAAAACACAAACAAAATTTCTGTCCCGTTGTTATTTGAGCAGTTATTTAAGTATTGTGATATTTACTGTTTTTTTCATTTTCATCTTTAATCTTGTTTGTCACAGTTTATTTAGTCACAGTCTATTTATAATTGCTTTAATACACATGCTATTCCATTTGCCACTATTTCACTAGAACTGGTGTTATTGTGGCCACACTGAAGAACAAATATATTTCGGTCTCATTATAAAAGTCCTTAAAACTTCAACTCTCAAAGCTCATAATCGTTGTATGATACAGCAAAAAACAGTTATAATGGAAATTAGAAAGCTTTAAGATACTGGTTACCAAGAAATGGCTGCTTTCTGTCCTTAGGCACAGTAATGGGCAGATTATGTGGGTGGAATTCTCCATGTCCATTGGCAGAGTTTGGCTCCTATGATTTTATATTTATCAGACACATTGTTGAGTGCATGAGAGAAGGTTTTGTGCTTTATGCCATTCACTTTTTATTTTCCATGCTGAAATTTTGGTTGCATTCCTAGGTACTTTACGATCAGATCGTGTGCATCCTGCTGGAAATTTTACAGTTTATGATCTCCTCACAATTCTTCCATTGGTTGACTTAGTTGTGGTGCTAAAGATTACAGGAAATCAGCTATTAAAAGCACTAGAAAATGGAGTGAGCAGATATCCAGAACTGGATGGAAGGTATGCAGCCTTTTTCTCTTCTTTTTTTTTTTAAACTTCAGTTTGTCTGTAAAAGATGGCACTTTACCTCAGAAAGAAGCACTTCACTGCTAGATAATGTCTGTAGTTACAACTAATATAATTTTTTTTTATCATCAGCTTTTTCACATCTAAAAATATCAACATGATAGCATGGGGTTCAGTGTTTTTTAAAAATGCTTCTTAGTCTGTTTTTCAGTATAATCGATATAATGAGTATCAGTTGATTTATAAAACTGTGTGCAAGTACTTTACCACAATAATTTCTAGTATGTATAAAACCATATTTCTTGAAAATGTGTGTTAGTGTTTTGTATAGTCAGCCTTTCCTATGTACTTTTTTATCTCATATGGGTTTGCATATCATTGTACAAAGTAACAGAAGTCTTTCACAAGTAGCAGTTGTCAAAATATGTGCGTGTAAGAATGTATAAAATATATATCTATCTATATATATATATATATATGTGTGTGTATATATATATATATATATATATATATATATATATATATATACACATATGTGTGTGTATGTATATATATATATATATATATATATATATATATATATATATATATTCGAACACAAAAGGCAACTGCAGTATGTAAAAGAACTCACTTTATTCCTTAAGCACTAAGTTAGCTTTTCGTACGCACTGTGTACGAACTTCATCAGAGGGTAAATTAATTAGATAGCTACATCCTTTAAGTAACTTCCTGCTGATCAGCTGATGTTCCGTTACTTGTTATATTAACATTTTAAACACTTTTAAAGTAAAATAAAAACAAATTATTTAAATAATTTAAAAACCAGCATCAATTCATAAACCTTTGGAAACCTTTTAAAACAAGCATCAATTCATAAGTTTCAATAATAATTTTTTGAAATAAGCATTAAAAAATAACTTTTAGCAGATCGCTAAACTAGTAATAATATATTATTAGAACTTCTACTATTCAATTTAATGTTCCTGTATAATGAACATATATATCTAATATCCCAGAGTTATATTGAAATATATGGGAACTAATATATCATCTGTTTATACAAACACAATACCTGTTTAAAATATTTTGTAATAAATAAACATTATGTTGCTATTAGCAATCCAAATATATGCGTATTTTACACAGTTTAAAACTAGTAAAATTTAACAAAATGTACCACAAGTATATATACACGTTTGTTTTAGAAAAGTATGTTATACATTTGTATATCAAATATAACAAATGGAAATAAGTATATCATGTGTACATTGTCCCAAAGAGGTGAGGGGGGGGGGGAGAAGAAGGGGGGGAGGGGGATGGGGGGATGTGGAAAGGAAAAAAGGGGGAAAAAATTACCTTGTAAGGCTACGAAGTTTTAAAATAGGCATAATGGAACATATATCATTTAATCCGGGTAGGCAATATGAAAATAATCTAATTTGCCAAATAAGTTCCAAACGTTCCAATTGTAATTCAATTGGTCCCCCTCTAATGTTTGGTGTAAGTTGATCCAATATCCAAAATTTAAAATTATGATCTGGAAATTCACTAATATGCCTTGCAAGAGCATTTTCCCCGTTGCATTTTTTGATGTTATACACATGCTCATATATTCTATCTCGAAGTCTTCTGATAGTTTTGCCCACATAGAAACAGTGGCATATCTGACATATTGCCACATATATAACCATCTTTGAATTACAGTTGTTTTTGAATTTACTTCTTAAGGTAAATCCATTTATTTTAATAATATGTCCTACATGAATGTATTTACAATAGGGACAATTACCACATATCGACATGTTTTTGGAACTTGAAGTTATGTTGGTATTATTATTAATAGTATCCAATATTTGTTTGAAGTTTTTATCATGCCTTATTGTTATTTTGGGTCTGTCACCTAGTTTTGTTATTAATTCCTTATTCTCTGAATATGTATATGTATGCATTTCCCATATGCTTTGTGATTGACAAGCAAAATGTCAAGTATAAATTATTGAAACTCCAATCAGCTAAGTTCTAGAATGGATTTTAATATGGGGGAGCAGGTACGTCTTCTCACTCCTTTCCAGGATTTGTAATTTAATTATTTGTGTATAACATTCTATGAATCAATCACAAACAAAACATACTGCAAATATGTATATATTGTGTTTGCATGTCTGTGTGCACGTGTGTGCCCTAATTGCCTGGGATTGGCGTATCTTCAAGCCACTCCTTATTGCTTCATTAGCTGAACAGTATGATGTCAGCATGCCAGAAGGAATTTTATATATATATATATATATATATATATATATATATATATATATGTACATAATCTCAAAATTTGGAAATATCAAATTTCAAAATCTCGAGACCATATAGCTGAAACCCCCAAATACTGAAAGACCAGAAGAGCGAATTTCAAAATCCCGAAGTTCGGTGAACTTTTGTTGTTGCAGTTTGTGACCGGATAGGTGAAATAGGTGGAAGGTCAGGTAAGTATCTGTGTTTGAGTGTGTTGGTTAGGGGCTTCAATGTGTGTGTAAGTGTGTGTTGTGACTGTGATGTGTGTGTGTGTGTGTGTGTGTGTGTGTGTGTGTGTGTGTGTGTGTGTGTGTGTGTGTGTGTTAGGGGAATGTAGGTGTGTGGTGGTGTTTTCGTGTGTTTGTCTGTGTAGTGTGACCTTGGAGTTAGAATATTTAAGTAGGGGGTGTGTGGGGGGTGCAACCCCCCACATGGGTGGTGCAGGGGGGCTTGCCCCCCTGCTTGTATGTAGTGTAGGTTTGTGTGTTTGTGTTTTGGGTGTGTGTATGTGTGTGGTGCATGTTTAGTGTAGTGTTCGGGATTTTAAATTTCGCGCTTCTAGCCTTCCCGTCTCTTCCTCTTTCGGGTATCTGTTCTCGGGATTATGGGCATCAGTATTATGAGTTTTCGGTCTTATGTAGTGAACCCATATATATATATATATATATATATATATATATATATATATATATATATGTGTGTGTATATATATAAAGCAGTCACAGTATTAGTCAAATCTGGTTAAAGTTGGCATCTGTTTTGTTGACACACTTTGGGTGACAAACCAGATGGTCGACAGTTTGGTAAGATTGTTATAGTACCAGAGTTAGGGAATATGCCCTTTCCCTGCTATTGTACAACATCAGAGTTAGAATATTTATGTACCAGGTGGTGCGGGGAATTCAGGAGGCTTGCCACTGTGTATAAAACAATAGATCTGATGTTGTCAATCTTCACTTAATCCTTGACTTGTAGGTCTGGTTCCTTATCTCAGAACTGACTTGGCCATTATTGCAGCTCCCACCTTCCAAAACTCTCAAGCTAAGCTTTTACCAATAAGTGTGTGTGTGTGTGTGTGTGTGTGTGTGTGTGTGTGTGTGTGTGTGTGTGTGTGTGTGTGTGTCTGTTTTGCCAGAAGTGCAAAAGCAAGCTACCTAATTCTGGTAGACACTCCCTATGTGTATAGTGTTTGGACCTCGTGCGCCTTCAGGATGACTGTGCCATATATAAGCTTATCCTAAAAGGTCTTATTAAAATTTCTTTAAATGAGGCTGTATTTGGTTCTCCAAAGTCCAAAATGGATATGAACTCTCCTTCTTCTTCATCGAAACATTCTAAGAAGAGGAGCAGCTCAGTGCTGACATTATCTTCAGCACCATTATCTAAAATGCCTAAGAAATCCCCGGTTCCCGCAGTTTCTTTGGAACTGACTGGGGAAAAGAATATGTCTTCGGTGACATCAGTGCCTGCTTCTGCACCAATTGCTTCGGCTCCGACTACTACTGTTACTACTCTACTATCTCCACCACTATTTCAAAAACTTATTTGGAACCAAAAGAATTTTCCTTTAAAGACAGACCTTGTAATTTGTATCAGGTAGTCTCCATCAGTGGACCCATTCGTAGACCGACCTCCGAGTCCCTTTTTGGACAGACCAAGATCCCTGTCGGTCTGTTTGGTCCATTCCAACAACAGCCTCACAGAATCTGATATTTTGAGGCCGGTGGATCAGCTGTTGGTGGTGAGGGGATTGTCCACTTCAGCAGTTCCGAGCTCTGGACCCTTTCCTATCTCGACTCTAGTAACTGTTCCTCCTCTGACCCCAACTAGGCCTTCAGAGTTTTCGGTGCCGATAGTCCCAGTTTTAACTGTCTCAGTGCTGGTCAGAGTTTTTCTCTGGCACCAAAAACAGCCTTGAGCTCTTTGATTCTGTTGATACTGGAGACCACCTGGGCTCACAGCATTGTCACTGGTTCTGAGGGGCATGGTTCTACTCGTGTGTTGTCGGAGCCATCCATGCCACTTAGGGCATGGGCACACATTAGCTCAACACAAACTTCGGCTTTGGAGGTGGCCTCTTCAGTGAGAGGTGTGACCTCAGTTCTGAAGGAGTCTATTTTGGTTCTGAGCTCCCTTTCCTCTACGGGGGGGGGTCTGCCTTCCAAGCCATGGAGAGGGCATTGTCCACTGCGGGCATTGGGTCAATACCACTCTCATCGGACCTACAGCTCTGCCCTTCCATTCACCCAAAGCTTCCTCCAGCCTCTGCCCTGGGACAGCAGGTGCTGAAGCCTCAGGATCCAACTGTTGTGACCATCCCCTCTTCAGATATCTCTCCACCCCATCCCACAAAAGAGGTACTCCTGAAGAGAAAGTGCAAGAGAAAGCACTTAGACTTCCCTGAAGAGTCCTTCACTGAAGATACGGATTTTGATGAAAGGGAAGGTTCCCCAAGGTCATTCCCAGAAGATGTCCCCTTCAGAGACATTCTTGAGATCCTGAAACAGAGTGATGGCTGGACTTCCCTTCTGCCTTCCTCAGAGAAATTGGTATACCTAGAGGCTTTCCATGCCCGACCATCTACCTCCTGGATCTCTCCACCCACTGACGATCTGATTAAGTTAATTGCTCAGTGGGATTGGAAGATACCTGACTCTATCAAGCCAGTCCCAAAGACACTAGACCGTATTTTGTCAGCTCCCCAACATCAGCAGCATTGGGAAAAAGAATAACATTTGATGCCATAGTGGCAGCCACCAAAAAGAAACTTGCCAATGAAAGTGCTGCTATTCATCCTCATAATAAAGAGTGTAGGGTGATGGATAGATTTGGAAAGCACATACACGCTTCATTGACCTTCACACTGAGGTCCTTGAATTACATGGCACATTTCACGAGACTTCAATGAGATCTGATAAAAGAACTTTCAGATATTCTGACAGAAGCAGTAGCTGAAGGGGTTAGAGAAAACGTAACTTCTTAGCTAGCAAACCTTGATTCTGTTTGTAATTTGCCCATGAGGCTCATTGTGCACACAGCTAAAGGGACTATGAGGGCAACACGTTCAAGCATAGCTGTTAGGAGACATGCCTGGATGTACTTATGTGAATTTGTGGAGCCATTAAAGTCTTCTTTCGTCAATGCTCCATTTGACAGAACATCCCTTTTTGGCCCTAAAGTTAAAGATACCCTGACTAGATGAGAGAAGGATGGAAAGACCCTTTCTGCAGTGGGCGTACACTTTTCCAGTCCTCAGTGGTCTTACTGCAAGAACCAGAGAAGTGGGAAGCTATCCTTCAAAAAGTCTCAAGGGCCTTTTTAAGACTCATGTGGCAACGACTTCCCCCAAGGCAGAGGGGAAAGTCACAATGGAAGATGCCATGCTCAAGGCAGAGGTGGCCTGCAAAATCAAGGTTCCAGGGACTCCTTCCATGGTATCTCTTATCAGCACTCCTGAAATGAGGCCTGACTGATGTCCTCTGGAGGCAATTGGGGGACGATTATCCCTGAACCTACCCGCATGGCTCAAGATAGCAATGGACAGTTGGATGCAGAGGATCATCACCTCAGGTTACCATATCCCCCCTTTTCAGACAAGCCAAAAGAATTGAAGTGAATCTCAGATGTCCCACTCAGTCACAGGGATGAAGAAATTCATAGATTCATAGATAGTACTAGGCTAACTACCCTTGTGGGTCATTTTAAGCCTAGCTAATTACCCCATGTGAGAATCAAACCCTGTACCTTGTGTCCTTAAGGTAAACATCTTAACCATTATGCTAACCTCCCACCCACCAATCTTAGAAGTTCAAAAACTGCTTGACAAAAGAGTCATTCAGGCAGTCCCACCAGACCAGACAGGATTGGAGTCTACTCAAGATTCTTTTTAGTGCCAAAAAACAGGGGACTGGAGACCAATTCTGGATCTCAGCCACTTGAATAAGTCGGTTCAACAAACCAAGTTCTAGATGGTCACAGTTCAGTGTATACTTCTGTTTTTAGAAAAAGATGATTGGATGTGCTCAGTAGATCTTCAGAATGCGTATTACCATATAAAAATGGACAAGCGATACCGAAGATTCCTGTGCTTCTGGGTGGGGGCCAGTCATTACCAGTTCAGGGCCCTGCCCTTTGGCCTCACCACAGCCCCCAGGGTGTCAGACTGCAAAGGATTCCATGTGTTTCCATATTTAGATGACTGACTCCTCACCACTCTCACCACACATCTACATTTTAAGGCAAGAGACTACATTCTACAAATGTTTTCCTCATTAGGAATCACTATAAACTATGAAAAATCCCATCTAGAGCCAACTCAGCAATTGGAATTCATAGGAGCTTTGCTAAAAACAAGTACAGGCATCACATCTCTTCCCCTAGAAAGACTTCAAAGAGTCAGATCGCAAGTCAATCAGATTATTCTCAACAAAAAGCTGACCACAAGGCTGTTGCTACAAATGCTAGGATCGATGTCACCTTCCATTACTCTAGCTTCCCTGGCCAGATTCCACATGCCGATTCTTCAATGGGTCTTGGCATCCCAGTGGTCATTACTGAATCAGCCAATGTCCCATCCAGTATTAATCACCAACTTGTGCAAGAGAGACCTCAGTTGGTGGTTTCACTCCAATGAAATTTTGTCAGGCAGACCCTTTTTCCTCTTCATCCCCAAGCCATAGTGACCAAGGACACATCCCAAATAGGGTGGGGAGCATTATCTTGCAAAGACAGTCCAAGGCACTTGGTTCCAGCTAGAGGCCAATTTGCACATCAGTGTTCTAGAGATGAGGGCAGTGCTCTTAGCGTTGCAGGCATTTCAAGAAACCCTCCCCTTGGAAAGGATTGTGATTTAGACAGACAACAAGGCAGTAGTCTGGTACATCAATAAGCAAGGGGAACCAGGTCTTACCCTCTTTGTCCAGAAGCACTCAGAGTATGGCAATGGGTGATTTCATCCAACCACTTTGTAATTGCAACTTATATTCCAGGGAACTCTGACATGATTAAAGACAAATTGAGCAGGACCATCCTAATGCCTCACGAGTGGTTTCTCAATCCATTGGTGGCGGAAAAGATGTCTGCCACTGGGGCCAGCCCTGCTGCATCTCTTTGCATCCCCCCAAACAACAGGTGCAGCAGCTACTTTGCCCTAATTCTCCCTCCAGGGGAGTCGCCAAGGGACGCTCTTCTTCATGATTGCCCCCCCCCCCCAGTCTATTGTATGCCTTTCTCCCGATTCCTCACATATCTCAGTTTCTAAAGAAAGCCAACAGGTTGAAAAACCAAATAATTCTCATTGCCCATTCTGGCCTCATTGGGTCTGGTTTCCTTTTCTTTGGCCTCACCTAATTTCAAAACTTTGGACACTGGACCCAGACCCAGACCTTTTGTCCCATCCATATGGACTAGTTCATCCAAATCTGCCAAATATTAAGCTCACTGCATGGCTTCTGCAGTTCCAAAGATTGCAAGGCATTTGCCTCTTACTTCCCCAGTTCAAAGGATTGTTCTAGCCTCCCACAAACCTACGACTAAAAAGTTATACTCCAGTAAGTAGCAGAAATTTTCAGAATGGCCATTAAAGATGAATCTCGATCCCTTTTCAGCACCAATCAATAAGGTCCTGGAGTTCTTAACATTGCTTTTTGAAGGAGGAGCATCTGCCTCGACCATACAAGTGCGTCTAGCTGCAATTTCAAATCAATACGATCAAATCGTGTGCATCCGGTTGGAAATTTTACAGTTTATGATCTCCACACAATTCTTCCATTGGTTGACTTAGTTGTTGCGCTTAAGATTACAGGAAATCAGCTGTTGGAAGCACTAGAAAATGGAGTGAGCAGATATCCAGAACGGGATGGAAGGTATGCAGCCTTTTTTTTTTTTTTCTTTTTTTTAATTTCAGTTTGTCTGAAAAAGATGGCACTTTACCTCAGAAAGAAGCACTTCACTGCTAGATAATGTCTGCAGTTACAACTAATACAATTTTTTTTGTTTGTTTATCATCAGCTTTTTTATATCTGAAAATGTCAATATGATAGCATGGAGTTCAGTGGTTTTTGAAAATGCGATCTGTTTTTCAGTATAATCAGTATGAGTATCAGTTGATTTATAAAACTGCATGCAAGTACTTTACCACAGTAACTTTCTAGTATGTATAAAACTATATTTCTTGAAAATATATGTTAGTGTTTTGTAAAGTCAGCCTTTCCTATGTACTTTTTTATCTCATATGGGTTTGCATATCATTGTACAAAGTAACAGAAGTCTTTCACAAGTAGCAGTTGGCAAAATATGTGTGTAGGAGTGTATAATACATATATATATATATATATATATATATATATATATATATATATATATATGTGTGTGTATTTCCCATATGCTTTGTGATTGACATGCAAAATGTCAAATATAAATTATTGAAACTCCAATTAGCAAAGTCCTAGAATGGATTTTAATATAAATCCCGCAGGGGGAGCAGGTACTCATCTCACTCCTTCCCAGGATTTGTGATTTGATTATTTGTGTTCAACATTATATGAGTCCATCACAAACAAAACAGACTGCAAATATGGGGTCTATATTAAATCACTGAATGCTTAAAAAAGCGAACGGTGATTGATCAACCCTATGTAAGCGAAAGCTTACAATGTCAAAGTGTCAGAACAGTGATTTTTTTTTCAAAAAAATTGCTTTTCCAACAAAATAAATAAATAAAAATGAATTACACCCCCCTACTTAAATATACCAACTCCAAGACCGCACTACAGTGCCAAAAACGGCAAAGTACCGAAGCGGCCAAGCAAATTTTTTCCCAGAGAAGGAATTTGCTTAACAGCCCCTTCGATATTTTCCGTTTTCAGCCTTTTAAGTTCGACCAAGACGCATTTGAAAGAATGCATCTTCATTCTTCTAATATAGACCCCAAATATGTATATACTGTGTGTGTGTGTGTGTGTGTGTGTGTGTGTGTGTGTGTGTGTGTGTGTGTTTGTGTGGGTGTGTGTGTGTGTGTGTGTGTGGGTCTGTGTGCGTGTGTGTGCCCTAATTGCCTGGGAATGGCGTATCTTCATGTTACTCCTTATTGCTTCATTAGCTGAACAGTATGATGTCAGCATGCCAGAAGGAATGATATATATGCCAAGTTATACAGCCTTCTCATCAGCCATGGCTTTTTACAAAACAAATATCTACTTTAACCAGATTTGACTAATACTGCGAATCGCATATATCTGTTTTGTTGACACACTTTGGTTAACAAACCAGATGGTCGACAGTTTTGAAAGATCGCTATAGTACCAGAGTTAGGGAATATGCCCTTTGCTCGGTATTGTGAAATATCATAGTTAGAATATTTAAGTAGCAGAGGGTGTGGGGCATTCAGAGGGGCTTGAATGTGTGAAAAACAGTAGTTTAATTGTGCATTGTCCAAAGTTATATCTGTGACCATGCGCATTAGGGTTTCAATTTTTTTCATTGTTTTGCTGTTGATGTTTTCTGTGTTGACGTACTGAAGTTGAGACTTGTTTTAGTAGAGTTTTATATATATATATATATATATATATATATATATACATACATATATCTATCATCTATATATATATATATATATATATATATATATATATATATATATATATATATATATATATATGTATGTGTGTGTGTGATCTGTAAATATAGAATGTACACACACACACACACACACACACACACACTCACTCTTTTTTTGTCTCAGTCTTACCTATTTGAGTTATACCCAGTTATACAGCCGCAGCTTTTTAACTGTGATAATTCTAAAAGTGCATCAGCTTCTTTCCTTTACATTCTGGCCACTGTGAGAAGGCTATAAAAACGTAGTCTGTTATGAACACTCCCCCTGCAGATTTTGTAGCAATTCTCTCAGCAATCACAGCCTGTAAGAGCTCTTTTGTAGTGTAAATGTTCCTCAAAACTGCTTTGAATGTGATTTGTAGCAGTTATTTATATTTATATTTATATTTGACTTAGTTAATGAAGAGGAAATCTCAGCTTTCTTGCCTTCACAGTTTAGTCATTATTTCTGTATCCTAGCCCATTACAAGGGCCAGTCCTTTAGCTCAGAATGTTTGCTAAAAAAGTTCCTTTTCATTATTGCAGGCCAGACTATTCCCTGGTCTGTCTAGGGGACTTAGCCGAGCTCATTTGCAGGAATTAACCAGATGTATTTTCAACTTTATGAGAGCTGGAACTGCTTATTATTGCTCCTGAATTGCTTTAACTCTTGATATGATTTTTCAAGAAAAATATTTTTCCTGAGCAGGTGATAAGTATTTAGATGTGATGTTGTCAGTCTCGCCTTTATTCTCACTTGTGGGTCAGATCCGATGTGTCAGATCCATCTCGACCAATATTCCAGCTGAAGGTCCTCAGCAAAGCACATGGTCTCGATTCTTTGCCTATAATGCCTTCCCCTGGTTACATCAGATCTTGTTTGCCGCACAGCAAAGAGGTTTTGTCAGTTATAGCTCTGGGCTAAGTATAACTTTTGACTATTATTTTTCAACATAGCTTACTATCTTTCTTATATTTAACTTAATTGTAATATTTAATTTAACTTCTTAACCCACTTCCCCCCTTTCTTTACATCTGTTTAAATCAGAGGGCATTTTAGGAACATCTGTTTTAGTTAGAGGATTTTCCTCACCTTTTCGGTAATCCCTTTCCTGTCAAGTTCGTAAAACATATATATATATATAAAATAACAAAAAATTAATAATTTTCTGTTACCTTTAATCTGATGTTGTTAATCTTCATTCATTCCTTACTGATGGGTTATCGGTTCTGTCCTCGGAACCGAGCCGGCCTTATACCAAGCTTGCATCAGCCAAAAACTCTCGAGCTAAGATCTTACCCAGAATGCTCTGCTCCCTGTTACCTCAGATCTTGTTTGCCGCATTGCTATACAGCCGTGTCAAGCCATTCTCTCTCAGCTAAGTGAATAATTTTTGAAAGTTTCTATTTTGTTAGTGCTTTAAAAGTCTTCAATCAGTTACTATTTCTATATTCCTACCCTATCATATCTTTACGACTCTCTCCCTATAGTTTATTTCCCTTTATTACCCTTTTTCTTACCTTTGAGGTAATTCTTCATTACCATCATTGGTAATCCTTTCTTTCCCTCTTCTTACCCTTTTAGGTAGTCTTCTTAACTCTTTGGTACTGTCATTTTTCTCCACATCATTATGTCCGACAAGAAAAGTAATGTGGGTTTCAAATAGTGTAAGGATTGCGGCCGTAAGTTACTGCTTTCCGATGGCCATGACTTATGCCTCTATTGCTTGAATGTCTCCCACCTTTCAGTGGATCCCCCATGTGGGATTTGTAGAACTTTTTCAACCAGGACTCTCAGTGAAAGAAAGAACAAGTTAATCTTGAAAGGCCTCCTTAAAACTCCTTTCTGTGAGGCTATCTCTGGGTCGGCGGGCTCACCCCCTCCTGCTAAATCCCGTAAGAGGCGTTCTTCTTCTTCCTCCTCAAGGTCGCTCACTTCATCTCCCTCTGGAGATTGTAGGGAGTCAACTCATAAGAAGATTAAAATTTCCAGTTCAGCACTGCCACCTGTGACCATTTTGGCTCCAGGCTCAGCACTGCCCCAGTTAATTTTAGCTGCAGCTATGTCCTTGTTATCGACACTGGCACCGGAATTCCTGGTGCAGACACTTACGGCTCCGACAGTTTCGTTGCAGCCTTTACCAAAACTTTCTCTGCAAGTACAGTCTCCTTCGGCACCGTTGGTACAATCTCCTTTGGCCCTGAGTTTGACAATACTGTCCTCTATAGTGCAGACACCTTCGGCACCGACATGCTCTTCAGTGCAGTCCCTTTCGGCACCGTCATTAATACTGGTGCAGACAGCTTCCTCGACAGCACCGTACTCATCGGTGCAGACACTTGCCTTTATGGTGCAGACACCTTCGACTTCTATGGCGCTGCCTTCATCTTTGCAGATTACCTCGACACCATTCTCCTCAGTGCAGACACCATTGGTTATGGGCTCTGCACCACTCAAACTAGCAAGGACCAAGTGCTCTCCTTCTTTGAATCCGTATGTTGGCAGCCAATACAGCCCTTTTCTAGAAAGGCCAGAATCACCTTCAGGTTTCTCTATGAGGTCGACCAGAAGCCTCTCTGAACAAGATGTGTTGTGGCTTGTTGACCAGTTGCTTGTGGCCAGGGGTCTCTCTCAACCATCTAAAGCTATGTTCCCTCTTCATAATTCAAATGTATTTCTCCACAGACTCCAACGTACACTCCTTCTTTGACTTCCAAGCAAGCATCAAAGCCCCTTCCTCTGACAGCAGCTTCACTCCCTCCAACCCCAATAGTGGACCTCACTTTGGAGCTGGAGTCGTCCTTGTGGCTGTGCCGTGGGGGAGGGCATTCTTGGTTCCATGCCGATTTTTTTCTGTTGCACCCTCCAGGAATCCTCTTTCCCTCATGCTCCACAACCCTCTTGAGACTCCTTGTCTGGGGTTTGGCTCATCAGAATGGGGTGTGACCCCAGTTCCGAGGTTGTCATGCTCGGTTCCGGACTCCCATCCCTCTTTGGGTGGTCCGGCCTTCCAGGCCATGGAGAGGGGACTTGCCTCCATGGGCAAACCCCCCCATGTTGGAGTCCTCTCCCCCCTCTGTGCCACAACTGTCATAAGCTACAACCACCGGGCACAAGGGCCTCAGGTTTCTCCCTCTCAGGAGACCCCCTCTTTGCAATCTTCCCCAGAACTCCCCACTGAGGAAGTACCTCACAAGGTTTTGTGCAAGAGGAAGCACATGGACTCCACTAAGGAGTCTTTGACAAAGACATGGACTTTGATGGTGGGGAAGTGTCCCCATGGTCACCCTCTGATGAGGTGTCTTTTGGTGGCATCCTCAAGATCCTAAGACAGAGGGGTTACTGGAAGTCCTCCAATCCTTCCCCAGAGGAATCTGTATTCCTGCAGGCCTTTCATGCCTGGCCCCCTACCTCCCGGGTTACCCCACCAGCTGATGAGCTTGTCCAGCTCATCGTCCAGCGTGCATGGAAGGCTCCTGACACCTTGGAAGCTATACCCCGGAGGCCTGACAAGATCTTATCTCCCCCAGCTGAGCATCCCCATTGGTCTAAAGTTCTTGCAGTGTATGCCATGGTGGTGGTGGCTGCAACCAAGAAAGATTTGGCAGATGAGAGCCAGACTGTCCATCCAACCAACAAGGAGTCCTGGGTGATAGCCTGACTCAGGAAGCTTGTGTTTGCTTCATCGACCTTCGCCATCAGGTCCTTGAACTATTTGGCACACTTTACAAGGCTCCAGAGGGATCTTATCAATCAACTCCCTGAAACCTTGGCAGGAGCTGTTTCTGATGAGGTCTGTGACAACGTAGCTTCTCAGATAGTGATCCTATAACCCATATCCAATTCTTCCATGCGTCGTATTTCACATGCAACGGAAGGAGCGGCTAGAGCAGCAGGTGCAGGTATAGTCACGAGACGACATGCCTGGGTGCACCTTTCCAACTTTGCGGACTCCTTTAAGGCATCCTTTATGAATGCCCCCATCAAGGCTGCTTCTTTGTTTGCCCTTAAAGTTAAAGATATGCTGTGAAGGTGGAACAAGATGGCAAGACCCTATCTGCTGTTGGTGTCAGACACTCCACTCCTCAACAATTCTACTCCAGAAATCAGAGGAGCGGGAAGATGTGGCACAGAAAATTACAGGGCTCTTTCCGTGATGCACATGCCGAGTTCTCCCCTAGAGGCAGAGGGGAAAACTCCAGTGGAAGACACCTCTTTCAAGGCAGAAGAGGTCTGCGAAACCAAAGTTCCAGAGATTCTTTCTCTGGCCAACCCTATCAGTGCTCCTGAAGCGTTGCCCGACTGCTCACCTCTGGAAGTGGTCAGGGGTAATTTTTCCTTGTACCCAACTGCCTGGCAAAACATAACCACCAATTCTTGGGTACAGTGGATAATATCCAGAGGCTATCGCATCCCCTTCCATCTCTGTCCAACCTCATCCAGGGACTTACCCGATGTTCCACCCAGTCAAAGGGAAACAGCAGCACATGAAATCCAAAAGCTGATACAAAAAAGAGTCATCCAAATGGTCCCCCCAAACCAGATAGGATCTGGTTTTTACTCAAGGTTCTTTTTGATGCCAAAAAAGACAGGGGACTGGAGACCGATTCTGGATCTCAGCACACTGAACAAATTTGTAAAAACAGAGAAATTCCAGATGTTCACGATTCAGTCTATCCTTCCTCTTCTGGAAAAAAAGGATTGGATGTGCTCTGTAGAGCTTCAAGATGCATATTACCATATAAAAATAGACAACCACTCAAGAAGATACCTCTGCTTCCACATAGGAGCCAGTCACTACCAATTTCGAGCACTGCCCTTTGGTCTCTCTACAGCCCCCATTGTGTTCACCAAATGCATGGCAGTCAGCATCGCTCACCTGCGACTTCAAGGAACCCAGGCATTTCCATACCTAGACAACTGGCTCCTCACCGCCCCCACCAAGCGTCTACTGGAAGAAGCCCTAGACTACGCTCTCCTCACAGCACAATGTCTGGGAATCACTATAAACTGGGAGAAGTCCAACATGACCCCAGCACAGTCTTTAGAATTAATCAGGGTACTGTTGGGCATGAGGAATTGCACAGTATCTCTTTCAGATCACAGACTTCAAAGAATAAGGTAACAGGTTCAGCCGATGCTCTGTCACTGCAAGTCTTCTGCTCAGTCCATACTCCAACTCTTGGGGTCAATGGCAGCCTTGATCACCATTGTTCCTCTGGCCAGATTCCACATGAGAATTTTCCAGTGGTTGCTCGTCACACAGTGGTACTCTCTACAATACCCTTTGTCTTTTCAGATGTGTAACTCAGAGATGCAAGCAGGATTTGCTCTGGTAGACGTCTTGAAACCCTAAATAATGGTCTTGCCCCTTCAGCCTCCATCAACCAAAAGCCACGGTGACCACAGATGCCTCCCTGATTGGGGGGGGGGGGTATGTCAGGAAAGCTCAGTCCAAGGCACCTGGTCAGAAACAGAGGCCCTTTTACATATCAATGTCCTGGAACTGAGGGCAGTGCTACTAGTGTTGCAAGCATTCCATTCCATCCTTCCATCAAGGACTACTGCAATCCAATCAGACAACATGTCAGTGGTCTGGTACATCAACAAGCAAGGGGGCATCAGATCTTACCCGTTATGCTGAGAGGCCTTGAGAATATGGCAATGGGCGATAGCTTCCAACCGCTTTCTAATTGCAACGCACATTCCCTGGAGCTCCCACGTGATAGTGGACAAGTTGAGCAGGTGCATTCTACAACCTCATAAGTGGTTCCTCAACCCTGTGATAGCGGCAAAAATGTTCAACCGCTGGGGCCAACCTTGCTGCAACCTATTCGCCTCCCCAACCAACTACAAGTGCAGCAACTATTTTGCCCTGATCCCCCCTCGGGGACAGTCACCAAGAGACGCTCTAGTCCACGCTTGGCCCTCGGGTCTACTTAATGCTTCTCCTCCTCTCCCCCTCATCTCCCAATTTCTGAAGAAAGCACGGCAGTTGAAAAGCAAAGTGATCCTCATTGCTCCATATTGGCCTCGACAAGCCTGGTTCCCCTTTCTCTGGCCTCACCTGCTAAATCGACCATGGATCCTCAAGCCATCCCCAACCGCAGGGTCTGACTCACCCCAATCTAACAACCCTGAAGCTGACAGCTTGGTTTCTCCACTTCCTATGATTGCCAGGCAAGATAACCTTTCATCCCCGGTACGCAATATTCCTATCGCATCTCATAAATCGTCCACCAGACTAATCTATCTCAGTAAATGGAAAATGTTTTCGTTATGGGCAGCGAATAAACAGTTAGACCCCTTGTCAGTCCAGTTTTGGTGGTTTTAGATTACTTATCACATCTTTTCCAATCTGGGGTGTCAGCCTCTATTATTCGTGTTCATTTAGCTGCCATTTCAAATTTCCACATTGGTTTTCAGGATTCTTCACTCGTGTCACATAGACTCTGTAAGACTTTCTTGAAGGGTGTTCTTCACCTAAAACCTCCCTTTAGAGAACCAGTAAAACCTTGGGATTTGGCCTTGGTTCTGCAAGCCCTAACAGCTCCCCCCTTTGAACCTGCATTTTATGTAATTTAAAGTACCTCTCTTGGAAAACTTTGTTTCTGGTTGCAATCACATCGGCCAGATACTTGTCAGAACTTCAAGCCTTATGCAGCAAATGTCCCTACTTTATCTTCCATAAGGATAGAGTATCACTGAGAACTAATTCCTCCTTTTTACCAAAAGTGGTGTCAGAGCGGTCTATCAGCCAGTCTATTGACCTACCAATTTTTTCCTAACCACTCTAACTAGGGAGAGTATTGTCTGCACTCCCTGGATGTTCATAGGCAAATACGATTTTATCTGTACAGAACAAAATCTACCTGTAATTCAGACCAACTATTTCTGGCCTTTTCTGGACCAAGACTAGGTCATCCTGTTTCAGAAGTCACATTGGCTTCATGGTTGAGAAATTGCATTACCTTTATCTACAACAAGAACAATCTCACCTTGCCTCAGAGTGAAAGCACATTCTACAAGGTCTATGGCAACTTCAGCAGCTTTCCATGGTAAGGTTTCCCTCAATGATATTTGCTCAGCTGCGACTTGGGCCAAACCTCATACTTTTATCCTTCATTAAAAATTGGATTTGGCCTCCAGCAGTAGAGCTTCTTTTGGCTCCATGGTGCTCAGGAATGTCCTTCCATGAAGGCCACCCAGAGTTACAGGTAGCTGGGGACTCTGTCCCATCAGTAAGGAATGAATGAAGATTAACAACATCAGATAAAGAAGTTATGTCTTACCATAACTTTCCATCTGTGTTGTTGATCTTCATTCATTCATTACTCCCCACCTTCCGTCCCCCTCCAGAGGTTCCTGGTTGATCTCACATACTCCTTTATTGTAGGTCTGTTATGACCAGAGGTAGCCTCTACTTTTGTCTTATCAACTTGCAAACTCAATCTGAGGTAACAGGGATCAGAGCATTCTGGGTAGGATCTTAGCTCGAGAGTTTTTGGCTGACGCGAGTTTGGTATAAGGCTGGCTCGGTTCTGAGGACTGAACCGATAACCCATCAGTAATGAATGAACGAAGATCAACAACACAGATGGAACGTTATGGTAAGACATAACTTCTTTTTTTCATTGTGTGATTGTGAGTTAAGTCCATTTAAGTTAGAGGAGTTAAGTTTCCTAAGAGTGAGAGTGGTTGTTCTATTTTCATTTCTCTCTTTTACTTCTATCATGTCCATGAAACAGGAAAGCAAGCTTTTAGGCTTCAAGAAGTGTGAAAAATGCAGTAAGACAATGCCCTTAGCGATTCACACACCTTGTGTGCGTATTGTCTAGGGGCTTTACACCTGCAGGAGTCTTGTTCCATTTGCCACAACTTTAATCAGCGGGCTTTATTGGAACGCAAAAATAAACTGATTTTGAAAGGCCTTTTGAAAACGCCTTTCTCTGAGGCTATATCCACCACTATGTCAGATAAACCAAGTAAGAGACCTTTATCGGAGCCAAGATCTTCATTGGAGCCAAAGCAGATGGCTTCAAAACTTACATATCCAAAGGCTGTATCGGAACAGACACTTCATCTTGGTTCCAGCACTTCCTCGGAGCAGGAATCTCCACCGGTACCGACTGCTTCTTCCACTCATAGATGCAGGAGCCGAACTCCTTCCATGGAGAAAATCTCTTCCAGGCTCCCTTCCCCAATTTTGGCTACTTCAAGATCACCTACCCTATCCATTAGGTTTACCAGGAGTTTGTCAGCTGAAGATGTGGATAAGATCATGGAGAAACTTTTAAAGACACCTGCTTTGGCTAGAATTCTTGTGGATTCGAGCCCCAAGGAATTGGTTCAGATAAAAAATCCCTCTCCTGCTATAGTTCTTTCTGCGATCAGTCCTCCTGCTTCAGAGCCAGAAGATTCTAACATCCAGGTTGTGTTGGTGACGAGTCAATGACATATAACTTCCCCAGTTCCAACATTGGCCCCAAGTGTCTCCATGCCTTTGGAGCAGGAGACCTCTAGGAGCCAACACTCCCCTATTGGATCAGCAGAGACTTCTCAGATCTCTTTGGATCCGACTATGTCTCTGGGGGCCTCGGCACGTGTGAGCTCAGCTCTTACCTCTGCTTCAGAGCTGGTCTCTTCTGCTCTGGAGGATCTTTGGCTCCAACGACTTGCTTGTCAGATCCAGGGACTGCTTTGGGGCAGGGAGAGTCTGCCTTCGAAGTAATGAGGAGGGCTTTGACTGCTTCACAGTCTGGCACACAGTCTTTTTCAGTTCTTCATCCCTCTTCAGGCAAGGTGTTTTTGTCTTCTCATGGGCCCTCTCCTCAGGTCCGTAGTGATGCTAGGCCTCAGGATGTACCTCAAGGTACTGTTCCTCTTCTGAAACCCTCTCCAGAGTACCCCACTGAAGAGGTCTTTTGGAAGTGGATATGTAAGAGGAAGCATCTGAACTCCCCAGAAGAGTCTATCGCATTCAATATTGATGTCGATGAGGCAGACGTGTCCCCACAATCACATCCTGAAGATGTCTCCTTTGGAGACATCCTAGAATTATTGAAACAGGGAGGAGATTGGCAGTCCCCCCCCCCCCTTCAGCTGAGGAGTTGGTCTTTCTGAAGGCCTTTGCATCTCACCCATCAGCTTCTTGGGTTACTCCCCCTTTCGATGAGCTTATAGAGCTTATTTCACAAAAGGCTTGGGAGACACCAGACACCATAGACCCTACTCCTAGGAGGCCAAATAAATACATTACTGCCGCCAAAGAGAAAGATTTTCTTACAAAAGGTGTAGGAGTCGATGCCATGGTAGTGGCAGCAGTCACTAGAAAGGAACTCTCTGAGCTGAGTATCTCTATCCATCCTCCTAATAAAGATGCCAGGACTGTAGATAGATATGGGAAGCATGTCTTTGCATCAGCGACCTTTGCCTTATGATCTCTGAATTACCTAACTCACTTCACAAGACTTCAGAGGAATGTGATTAAAGAATTATCAGACTCCCTCCAAGGAGCTGTAGGCAATACAGCAGAAGAGAAAGTCAATGCTTTGCTCGCTACCTTGAATTCACTTGTCAACTCATCCATGAGACTTATTTCTTATGCAGTGGATGGAATGAGTAGGGCAGCAGGCTCATGTATGTCTTTTAGGAGACAGGCCTGGATGCATCTTTGCAACTTCATGGAGCCCTTCAAGTCTTCCTTCATTAATGCCCCTTTTGACGGCTCATCCTTATTTGGGCCAAAAGTCAAGTAAACGCTCACCAGGTGTGAACAAGAGGGTAAGACCTTGTCTGCCATTGGAGTACATTTTTCCACTCCTACCAGACTCTTTCCCAAAGGTCAAAAAGGTAGTGGGAAAATGTGGTTTAGAAAATCTCAGAGGTCTTATCGGGACACACAAGGTGAAAGTTCCCCCCAGAGGCAGAGGGGGGAACAAAAATGGGAGATGCTGCCCTTGTGGCAGGAGGGGGTCCACAAAACCAAGGCTCTGGGGAATCTTTCTTTTGATGCCTTGGTTTTAGGAATCAAGGCTCCCAAAGAAAGGTTCCAGGGAATTTTTCTGTGGGAGACCTTTCCAGCACTCCTAAAGGAGTGCCCAATTGCTCCTCTCTGGATGCAGTCAGGGGGCGATTGTCTTTGCACCAAGAAATCTGGCTAAAGATAAGCAACGACAAATGGGTGCAGGACATAATAGCCAGAGGATATATCATTCCCTTCTCCCTTCCTATCCCCCAAAACAAAGTGGTTCTAGATGATCCACCCAGTCCAAAGGAACAGGCAACTATAGAAATTCAAAAGTTGCTAAGGAAAAGAGTCATCCAAGAAGTCCACGCAGACCAAAGAGGATCCGGAACCTACTCAAGATTCTTTGTAGTTCCCAAAAGAACCAGGGACTGGAGACCCATTTTGGATCTCAGCAATCTGAACAAATCAGTAAAGAAGACCAAGTTAAGGATGGTGACACTGCAGTTGATTCTTCCATTTCTGGAAAAAGACAATTGGATGTGCTGTATAGACCTCCAAGATGCATGCTACCATATTTGAATGGGCAGATGGTCCAGGAGTTTCCTGTGCTTCTGGCTAAGAGCCAGTCACTTCCAGTTTTGAGCTCTGCCCTTTTGTCTCACTACAGCCCTCAGAGTGTTCACCAAATGTATGGCAGTAGTAGCGGCTCGTCTGAGATGCAAAGGAATCCACATATTTCCATATCTGGACAACTGGCTCATAACCGCCCTGACCAGGCACCACTTACTTCAATCAAGAGATTGTCCTTCAACTCTGCTCCTCTCTGGACATTACTGTAAATTACAAGAAATCTTTGCTAGAACCATCAAAAACTTAGTTGTTTATAGGAGTAGAGATAAATACTACCACTCAGACAGCAAGTCTTTCACAAGACAGAGTACATGACCTCTGTCATCTCATCAAAATTCTCATTAAGAAGTCCATAGCCACTGCAAAACTAGTTCTCCAGGTCCCAGGGAAAGTGGTTGCTTCCATCATACTGATTCCTATAGCCTACCTGCATGTGAGGGTGCTCCAGTGGATGCTGTTTGCTCAGTGGTCAATCTTGGAACATCCAATGTCTCACAAGATCGTAATAACCAAGGTCTGCAAGAAAGATCTCCAATGGTGGATCCACTCACAGTCAGTACTTCAAGGCCATCCCTTTATTTCTCCACAACCTCTAGCCATGGTGGCCATGGATGCTTCACAGATAGGGGGGCATTTTCTTGGGCAGGCATTTCAAGGCATTTGGCAAGACCACACGGCTCACTTGCATATAAATGTTCTAGAGAAAAGAACGGTTCAAGCATTCCAGGACTCTCTTCCAATAGGAACAATTGCGATCCAAACATCAACATGTCTGTAGTTTGGTATATCAACAAAGAAGGGGGAACCAGATCGTACTCACTTTGTTGAGAACCTCTCAGGGTCTGGCAATGGGCGATGGCCTCCAACTGCTTTCTAATAGCAATGCACATCCCGGGGAAATCCAGCATAACTGCAGACAAATTGTGCAGAGCCATTCTATGGCTGCACGAGTGGTCCCTCAATCAGAAAGTAACAGAAATGATATTCCACAAATGTGGCAAGCCTTGCTGTGACCATTTTGCATCGCCCATCATTGCCAAATGCAGCAACTTCTTTATCCTGATCCTTCTAATGGGGGAGTCACCAAGGGATGCACTTGTTCACAATTGACCCCTGGGACTTCTTTATGCCTTTCCCCCAATCCCTGTAATTACAACGATCTTACAGAAAGTGAGTTTGTTGGAGACAACCATTATCCTATTTGCCTCCAACTGGCCTCATCATATCTGGTTTCTCTTTCTTCAGCCTCATCTCCAGGATGATCCCTGGATTCTGGACACAGTTCCAGACCTTCTGACACATCCTTCGGGGATGGTTCATCCCAACCTAGACAACCTGAAATTGACAGCTTAACTGCTCCAGTCCCCCTAATTGCCAGGTTTCCATCCCTTTTCTCTCCATTCAAGCATATAATTTTATTATCTCATAAAACATCTACTCAAAAACTTTATAAAAGCAAATGGAAAAGGTTTGTTTTATGGGCAAACAGTAAAAAGATAGATCCCTTTACAGCACTGTTTCATTCTGTCCTTCAGTTTTTTCAGAGATCTTCAATGATGGAGCAGTGGCTGACTCAGTGAAAGTTCAACTAGCTGTGATCTCTAATTTTCATATAAGAGAAAATGACCACGCTACCATTTGTCTGGCTCTGTTGTAAAGTGGTTATGTTGCTGGTTTGTAATTCAAAGATTCTGAGTTCAAGTCTTGCTAGTACATCTCTGAAAAGTGTTTCATGTGTATACCTTGTGTAGTCAGAAGACATTTATGTCACATAGACTTTGCAAAGCCTTTTTGAAGGGTACCATTATGCTAAGGCCTCCATTCAAACATCCAGTGTCTCCTTGGGATCTAAATTTCATCTTATCCAATATTGTAGTTTCTCCATTTGGGCCCTCAGCCACATGTGAAATGAAATATCTCTCATGGAAAACTCTGTTCTTGGTGGCAATTACTTCTGCCAGAAGGGTATCTGAGTTGCAAGCTGTGTCCATAAAACCACCTATCTAATCTTTCACAAAGATAGGGTGTCGTTATGCACCAATCCATCCTTTCTACCCAAGGTGGTTGCAGAAAATACCCAGAACCAATCTATTGACCTTCCAGTTTTCTTTCCCAACTTTGAAAATAGAGGAGAGTATTCTTTGTGCCTTCTAGATGTTCATAGGTAATTACATTTTTATTAATGCAGAAATTCAGAATTCAGAAAATCAGACCAACTTTTTATCTCATATTCCGATACAAGGAAAGGTTATCCAGTTTCAAAAGTCACATTATCCAGATGGCTTTCATCATGCATATCTCATGTTTACAATTGTAAAAACAAAGACCTTCCAAATGGTGCTAAAGCTCATTCTACTAGATCTCTGGCCACGTCTGCTGCTTTCCAGACTAGACTACCATTGGATAATATCTGTGCAGCAGCTACTTGGGCAAGTCCTCACACTTTTATTACTCATTACAAAGTGGATTTGGCCTCTAGGAGTAAAGCATGTTTTGGTTCTATGGTTCTGAGGAATATTCTCGCTTGAGCCACCCAAGAGTTCCGTTGCTTGGGACGGGGTCCCACAAGTGAGAATGAAGGCAAGCTTGACAACATCACATAAAGAAGTTATGTTCTTACCATAACGTACCATGTGTGTTGTCCATCTTGTCCTTAATTCTCACAGCCTCCTTCTTCCCCCTGCCTAGACTCCTGGTAGACTAGTTAACAAATAGAATTATAGCAGGTCTATATGGCCTCAGAGAATATTCTCTTTCAGTCTATTCCTAATTTCATGGGAGCAGGTATATACATATTTGTATGCAGCTACAAATTGTTACCATGTAACACTTCTTTATGTACTGGTGGGGGCAAGCAAGAGCTGAGGTAACCAAGGAAAGGCAATACGGGTAAAGAATGGAGCCCACGAGCTTTGCTGAGGACCTTGAGCTAGAATATTGGCCGAGACGGATCTGGCACATCAGATCCGAACCACAAGTGAAAATAAAGGATGAGATGGACAACACACATGGAACGTTATGGTAAGGACATAACTTCTTTTTTCTTTTTTCAAGTGGCAGTTTTCATAGGTGTAGACTAGGCTAACAACCACCAAGGCCTTTATAAGTCTAACCATGCAACTCAACCCAATTGTCTCCCCCTGTAACATATGCTTCTTAATTTTAGGGGGATGTTTGTTAGAAGGAGTATATTCGTTAAGAAGCTTCTAAAAAGTTATGTTGGGGGTGCATGTTAGTTAGGGAATATTTACTGTCAGTCTCTGTTTGTATTAGAAATTGGGGCCACCCAGGGATGAATTTACAATTTCCCATCCAATGGTCAAGGTTACATTTGAATATGGTTAAGGATGGTCTCTGCTTCACATGGATGGGGGGCCTGTTCCAGAGCATGGAGATCCTTTGAGCCACATATCTGTCTCACCAGCATGTTTTATTTATATCACAAGCAAAGTTCAAATCCCTGGATCTAGGCTCTTCTTGCAAATGTGCAAAAGCTCCATCAGGACTTTATCTGAGTATGCCTTTTATGCCAAGAACAGATCACCTGTCAACAAACTGTAGGAAAAAAAATACAGAAATAGAGCCATAAGGTATAGAAACAAGGCCATAACATATAGAAATAGGGCCGTGAGGTATAGAAAAAGGGCTGTAAGGTATACAAATAGGGTCATAAGATGATCTGCATATGACAATGTGTTAATACCCTGGATTCTGTCAGTGAATAACCTCTGTGTGTGTTGCCACTGTTGCATATGCCTATTTTTAAGTTTGTAGCTATACATCCTAGGTAAGCAAAATGGCTGACAGGTGTTTTATCCTAATGTAAGGTACGTCATTAGTGCCAAGAGTAGTTCTTTGGCCGGTGAACTCCAGAATTGTTAAGAGTTTTGAATGTATTCACTGGTGACGTTATTCTACCTACACACTTCACTTAAAATCTCTCTTTTCTTTTGTGTGAAACATGTATGCATTCTATAATTCTCTGTATGGTCCCGTCAAGAAAAATAATTATGCACTGTGCTCCTGTACATGTCTTTGTAGCATCACTACATCATTGTCTGATATTTCATGCTATAAATACTTGCCACTGTTTCCCTTGATCCCTGCAGCTTTTTTATTTTCTGTAAAATCCCCAGCTGATCCTGTTGATCTGATTGGTTTTTAAAGCAGCTATGAATATTATCAGTTGCTGCATATCTGTGGGAATATCATGAAATATTGGCAGGTTCATTTCACTGTTGCAGTGTCAGCTGAAACCTAGCTTGAAGATGAGCATAGTTGTTGATGATGCTTTGTATAAAAGGTGCTGCTATTTGAGTTATGCTGGATATTGTTTGCAAATATAAAAATTATAATCACATTTCCATTCTTCTGGAAAGATATGTAAAACAAAATACATAGAAGTGAATTGCTAGGCACCATCTGAGTGCTGAGGAATGGATGACCAGATCTACTGTTAAGCTAATGGTTCTATAGTGAAGAGGTTTATTGGCATAAAATAGTTTGTAAAACATTCTGCTGAACTACAACAGAAATATGACATTTTCCATCTCTACAATGAAATCTATAATCAGGAATAAGTTTTGGAGTTTAAAAATCAGTATCTCTATAAATCTTAGTTTATATTGAATAACTCTAATGTTTTAAGTTTTATTTTAGAACTTTTATGAAGCATTAATGTATTGTTGAGACATGATTTGGTAGTGAAGGCCAGTTGGCTGAAGAAGCCGGTGCTGAGGTTGTGTGGGGTTATTCAGCCAAGCATCATGCTTTAATTTTTTTAAACACCTTTATTGAACTATCACTTGTGACACATGGACATTTATATTTATACAAAAGTAATCAAACTGTATTAACAAATTAACAAACATTATATTTCACATATATTGTTATAGATCATATAACCTAAGCAACATTACATAAAGTATTCAATAATTAAATTCCTAGCCCTTTTTTTAAAAAAAAAAACATCTTTATTAAACCTTCATTTACGACATAAGCAATCATACATTTATAGAAATGAAAAGTTGCAAAGCATTCGCAGTTGCCACTCAGTCTACAAAAGGGATGCCTGACTGCAAGGGACTATGTTCATACATCAAGAGCAGTTTGATCAAAAATCCTTTCAAAACTCATAAGATACTGCATTAAAGTGTTCACATTATCAACAGCTAGTTATTAACCAGAGATGTTTTGGATCAGAACAATAAAAATTACATTTCCAGTGTAATGGAATATTTAAGAGAGAAGAGCTATGGTACCGCCTTGCGCTGTTTCTTATTCCTTAGTTAGGAACTTGTTTGAGTGCCTTATTACATGTGAATGTTGAAGGTCTTATGGATCCAAACGTTTCTCCTTGGAATTTCAAATTATTTGAAAATGTACTATCGTTTATCCTAAGACTATAATCAATGTTTTGGACTCTGTCTGATATTGATTAGGCTGATTTAGCTGCAGCTAAATATAATTCCTTTTTACAGAAATGTCATTGAAAAGCTCACTTCTCTATGGAGGAAACTGTTAGGGAAAATGATTAAGGAGTATCTGGATTTGAGACTTGGAAAATAAGGGTAGGACTGAAGCGAATTTAATTATTTACACATTTCTACGTAAGTATCACAAACTGGAGTGACAGTGAGAAATGTCTTTTAGTAAGAGTAGGTATTTTTCTCAATTATTTTTCTTTATAACTTAGTGAAATATTTTAGAGAGTGTCCCTTCCACACCCAGAGGATAGACATCTTTGAAATCAACTTTACATTGTTTTATTCAGCTGTAGCAATGCACCATCTCTGTTTCTGTTCACCAGTCATTCATCCAACATTAAAGGTTTCCTTATTTGGAATAGTTTTATTTTTTCCCCAGGAATTTTCAAAGTATTTTTACAGAAAACTTAAGTGGTGTTTTGGAGATAGGTTGCAAAATAGCATTGGTTTTAAAACCTTTATAAAAAAAAGTAACAAAACCATCTCATTTTTCTTGGTCAGAGGAAGAATACATATAAAGGAAATAGACATAGAAACAGTATGCCTTGTGCACAGAGCATCAGAATTCCCCCGGGATTCATGAACCTTGCGCCAGGCGCCAGCATAGCGTCGGCGTTATAACGCCAAATATGGCTGCTTAGCGATTCAGGTATGAATGAATTCCACGTGCACTACCGGCGGCGCTGGACCGCCTCCGCCCGGCGAGGTATGCAAAACACACTGTGTGCGGTATTGCACCATGCAAATGAGGGCAAATAGCGATCCACGTGGCGCAGGCGAAGCGTAGGCACGGCAATGTAAACCAAAAACGGTTTACATTTACCCAAACATACCGGAGGAGTAACGGAAGGCTGTCAAAGTCAGGTATCATATAGTTGCAATATGCCAATGTGGAAAGGCACCGAGAATGTCCAAAGAAAATAGGCACAAAATGTAAAATGACATAAATGGCACGTATGTAGAAAGAACAGCAGACCCCTCGGATATGTGCACAGAAGTTGCAAAGCAATGAAATAATATGACAATGTCCTAAAAGAGCAGTAGAACACAAATCAGCTGCACAGCCACCACACACCATAGTATGTATGTAAAGCTGCAACCCCAGCGCAATGGTTGTCAAGGAGTGGTGGCGGTGTCCGGCGCCGTAACCATGTATTAGTAGTCAATTCCATGCAAATGAGGCAGATAATAGTGAATCGCAAAAACGGCGCCGGGGTAAGGATGGAGCAAACGGCGAAGCGGTACTACACCGAGGAGTGGCCTACACGAGAAACATGACAAGCACAGAGGGGTGTGCCACAGTAGGAGGAAGGATATTGAGGTCAGCAAATCTGGGCTGTACAATGCACATCACAGCATCAGGACTGGCGTGTTAGGAAATAGATGCCTTGAGAGGACAGGATGCGCGTAGAAATGCATGTGCACGAGGATGACTACGCTCCCTAAACCAGTCATGTGACGGCCTCACTGTCAACAATACGGATATAGGAAGGTATCTGGAGACTCGAAATCACGGAAGCAGTCGCCAAATGGATCCGTAATAGGCAATTAACACCAATCAATGCAGGAAGAGACAAGCGCCCGACGGCAATGCTCTATATACGAACTCCTGCGGAAAGAGTGCAAAGATAGTAGAGGATGTAGTAGAAATGCAAAGAGCAAAGAACGAAATGCTTTAGCCAAAGAAGAAAATTACAGGTAAAGCATAGCTTTCGGCTGCCAGATAAAATTAAATCATATGCCGTATTGCCTGCAGGATGCAGCAATGTAAGATGCCAGGCGAAGGCAATGCGAAGCAACTGTAATGTAACACTACAGGCGAATTACCGTTGCAGTTGCAAGCGTAAAACCCGCGAGTAATCGTGGATATGGCGCACAGACGCGTTTTAATGACATCACCGGGTATACAGCGCAACGGTATTAATTATTGAATGCGCAAACACAGCGATTTCCCCAAGCGCCGCGCCGTAGGAATTAATAAACGGAGCGGGGAACTTTAATATGTATATGCACAGGTGCGGCATTGTGATTAAAAGGTATGTAAGCACGGGAACAGACCGGGTTGCGAGATTGGTGCCAAACAACTGCCGTAGGTACTGGAAGGAGAGTGTTCAGACCAAGGGTGACCTACCAGGGACTCGCGAGACTACATAAGGATGATGGAAGCGTACAGGGTGGACAGGGACGTATTTACAGCAAATGAGTGGAGCTGTGCGGCGTACCAAAGAACAAGAGACAACAGAGGAAGGGCCCATCCCAGTGGACACAAGGTATGTAATGAGCTTGCGAATACTGGCTACAGGTACCTTTCAAAGGCCACCGGGGACATAGTGGGCATCTCACAGGCATCAGCATCCAGGGTACTACACCAGTTCCTGGAATGCCGTATTCCATGCCCATGAGCATACGATTTCACATCTCGGGAGGTTGGCTGGCAATATCGCTGCTGCCGTGTGGCACAATGCCGGAGGAGTCCTGGGTGCGATAGACTGTACGCGCATAGAATTAAGTCACCGCCGGGCAGGGTAGGCGTACATAAACCGCCAAGGGATACCCCTCCATCGGTGCCAGGTGTTATTGCAATCGCGGAGTCTTTAATTATGGATATTATTGTGCTGGCAGCCCTGGGGCTTCTACGACTCCCCATATCTGGCATGCCTCACAGCTATCAAGGTGTTAGTAGAAGGACATCGCACAAGGTCACCTTGTAGGGATGCTATTTCTGCTGGAGCCGTGGTTGATGTTACCCATCAAATGCATGCAGAGCATCATAATGGGGCACCGCGCAAGCGGAATAATCATAGTGTTGGGGATGTTGGGAAATCGTAAGTTCCGGTGCTTGGATACATCGGTGGAGCTATTGCGGTATCCGGGCACAGTGCCCACGTATTCATAGTATGTTGTATGCTACACAATATGATTCTCGCGGAAGCAGCTGCAGGGACGCATGAAATGCCGGAGGGCCACCAAGCCATACAACTTCACCAGAGCAAGCACACCGTTCAAGCCATGGACCACTAGGCCAGCCAGTAGGTAGACAGAGGCGTACTTATTATGCCCTCGCCCTGGCAAAGAGGCATAGCGCATGCTGACAGTGTAGGTATGGACTGACACCTCCTGACCTGCACTGGTATTCGTATACGCAGCGTAATCCATACGTAGTAATATTATGTACCGTATGTCGCGAGACGGTAATGTTAATGACTCCAACAAAGGCACCATGAAACACTGCACTTAATAGCCAATAGGCATGGAGCGCCAACACCTCAGCATACGCCGGTTCTGCAACGGTAGCGTATGAATTACCACTATCGCCGCGGTGACCGCATATGTACTCGTAATGCATACACAGATACGGAAATACATGTCATTTTGCAAAATATATGTGCAGATATAAAATTACAACAGGGTAATATGGGGGCAAAGGGATACAAGAAGAAGTTCCTTATAGATAAAGTAGGCGAAATCACCACATAGTAAACATAGTGACCGACAACCCGATCATCCCATAGATTGGGCAGAGACTGATGCTCAATAATGAAATGTTAACCTGCATCAATACATATCCAGCGTGTCGGGATGATGAGTCACCAGTCCATTTTGATAGCGGGATATGTGTAGAGATTCCGCCATAATCCCACGTTGAGGACAGTCCCTTTGGGCAGTTGTGTGCTGCAAAACATTGACAAAATAGCTTAAGAATGTCACCAGAGTTGTAGGACAAACCATTTTCCATAATTTCTTTATTAGTTGCATAAAGACAATGGTTATTTTGTGAAGTAAACATCTAAATGATAATAAACAGAATAAGCAACTGTAAAATATACAGGTTTGTATTCTGTCAAAGTGAATTACTGTCAACTGTACTGGCGTTGGGTAATGTGTTTGCATGCGAATCTGACATTTCTACAAAAATGTCCCACTTTGGAGCATTGAAGGTGGCAACCTAGATATAATGTAATGTCATATCCATAGGATATAGAGTCGCGATATGCAATGGCAATAGGTATTGTGTTCAACCGTCGGTCTGCTGACTTATACCAGTGAAGTGTCCGACATTATGAGGAGCGTACCTCATTTAGGGTGTAAAACAGTTCATGTTCCTACTTGGTTCCTCAAGTTCCACGTGAAAATGTCATCAAAGCTTATCCATTGTTAGGAATGTATATAAATGACATCCTGGTAAATAGAATGTACTCATAGTAAAGTCGGTAAAGGTTCTTCGCAATGAAGTAAATCGGCATATTATAATCAGCCGATGACCTACTTAGCGGAAGTTGTCACTATGCCATTACTATGGCTGTTCCACGTATGCCCATTTGTTTCCACATTACTACTGTGTGTGTGTTCCTCACTCTGAAATAGAAGGTTGGCAATACGTAATATGTGTATGTGTGAGGTGAGGTTGGTCAAATTGTGTTCGCTGTGTGTGTGTAATGTGTGCCGGTATGAAACTGTGTATGTAGATGACATGTCACGAAGTGAATTAGCGATAACGAAATTAGGCATATACGGTACTAGGAACCATAGGCGTATGTACCTTAAGTACCTAAGAAGTAATTACTGACATCTCCTCGAGTGGCTATACGCGTGGCGGCCGTAAAGCGATGCAAAGTGGAAATGTCCCAAAATTACCCGCAGGGCCAGCAAGGGATGCAAAGGGCGCATGTACAAACCATGACCCATTAGGTATGAAATTATAAAATTAGACTCCACCGCGGTCCGTCGATAGCGTTACAGCATCAGGCATATGCGAAATCACGAATATTAACTTATCGAGCACCCGATCGTGAACCTTACGGTCCAGTAAATACGTGATTATTATTGTAAACTAAGCGGCACCGCGAATAAGGCTACCGGTATACAGGCGTATAGGACCACATTCGTAGCTATCAGCGACAAAATGCCAATGGATATTGGAAGCGCGAATGAACATCGCAGATATATATAACCGATGTGGAAGAGGAATCGTGCAGAAGCACACATGCAGAAGCGATACGACAGCGAAACGACATCAACAAAACAAACATTCCCGGAACAACGAACCGGTAACCGCAGCTCCCCAAGCAGGGATGGAGCACACACAAGCATATCTGGTATGTATAAATACCGAATCACATTACCGTCACCCACATCCATAGATATACCCCATTACATATCAAAGGATAACAGCTAAAAATCATGCCAGAAACACTTACATACAGGCAGTGAATGACGGCGCTACCCACAACAAGCTCCTGGAAACACTACTTAGCGGCGGTACATCGCTTGCATAAAAGCTATGTACAGAAATAACATGGCTATGTAACACATCTGAATGCTATAGCATGCATGCGACAGGCATACCAGGATGCGGGGATACATATGGAACACAATGCCATACTCAGCACACACAATCCGCAGTACAACGCCACGAAATGTGCTGACTGCCGCACATGGCCGGTTGAGTCACAAACATGATACAATACGCATACCATCCTCGCGAAGGTATTGCAAATAACCATGACCACCGCGAGGGAAAGAACCATGGGCTAGATTGCCGACATAGCGTAACGGAACAGAAAGGAAGGGGATCACAGCGGTAATATAAGGACACACCGAGGAACAACTATTGGCCTAGATTAACACATGCCTCAGGTGGCGAAAGCGAATATAAGAGGAACTCCTGGATATTCAAACGGTATGTTCATGCGAACTAACAAATAGAAGGAGAAACAAAGGGAATGAAGGCGAACTCAGAACAAAGGCGGAAAGGTATGTCGAACCCTGACATGTACTGGTGTGCTAGCATACGATCATTATGATAGTCTGTACAGTATTATGTGAGCGGTGTGTGTAGGTAAAAGATACCTGTCATCAGGCAGAAGAGGCAAGAAGGTTGGATATGTAATGTGCTAAAACGCACAGCATACCAACGACTGTGGACAACGATATTGCACAACAGTGGGACAACATGTACACACCGGGATAACCCCAGGTTGTTGCCACCTTTTCAAATGGCCAAAGTGGGAAATCTTCGGGACACACATCAGATGTTACAGGTGGACACATACCCATGGGGTCGAGTACAAAGGTTAGAGGAACTCTCTACTCTCTTTTATAAAGAAAAGTGTAGTCTTGTAGCAGTTAAGTTGCTTATTGTGTCTTGTAACGTTAGGAATGTACATACATAAATAAGTATGTTATGCAACTCTACATAAGAATGGGATATAGTGATGTCCTACTGAAATCTCAGGACATTTGCCATTTGTAATATATTTTGTCCAGGACACAACTGCCCAAGGAGGGACTATCCTTGCAAAATGGCACAGGTGGTAACCCTACCCAGGAGTCTACCATAGGGTTTTGCAAACACAGAACAATTACCACCACCACGCTGATTACTGGCAGTGGATAACAATGAAGATTACTGTAGGGATGAGACATGTATGTATAGTGGTCACAGCACACATGTGCATGGGCATATACCATCGATGTCATACGGAGTAATATGACGTGCGTATCACCGCAGTAGGGGCGACTATGTCAATTATGTGTAATGCAAAGCTGTCATGATGGATATGTTCGTCATATAGACAATTATCACAGGCATAGCATGCATGATGGAAGCGATAGCCTAATGTTATGTACATACGGAATATGCTTATTAGCGGCCTGCACATATGGGACAATGTAGTAGCAGAATAGGTACGAGAAATGGAAGGGAACAGCAAAGTGACCATGTCAAGCGTTCATAGCAGGTGCAATGGTAGTATACGTGATGTCAACTGGGGCGTGTGTAAACACGTAATGCAATGTACACAGTACTGACACCCCATGGTAATTGTCCACTGAGCAGCAGAACTGGATGTCCAACTGTCATGTCTATACAATCGTCCGCTGTGGGTAGTACCATGGGTCGCAATGTCACCTACCAGCAAAGGAAATATCACATGACTAGTGACACGAGTGTGCCTGTGGGATATTACTTTTAAGGACCTATAATCTGGCATGAATTATTATTGTCTAGTCTGTGGATGTCACCAGGCGGCGGGACTGAAGCAATGTGGCATGTGGCGCAGGACTACTCTCCACCTGCCACCAAACGCCATGTAGGAGTACTACATGCATCGAATTACGGAGAACATGGCCCATGGCAGAAGTAGATTACACCTGTGTTAATTGGCATGCAGGTGAGCACAGATGTGTTACATGACTGTCATTTGCATATGTAAACTGTCTGAGGCGGGTAGAGAGCAGCATGACTATACTGGAACATGTAGCGTTGTATCCATTTATTGTAGGTACACCACATGTGTTATTGTAACACGGCCTCGCGTGTACATGTGTGTATAGCACAGGTACAAGAACACCCAAGGTATCAGCTAGACATACGGTCCAGAAATCGCGTGGTCCTGCACATGTGTACTTGCGCCGTAGTGTAATATGGCAACCACAGCGCCATGTGGGCCGTATTATTGTACATCAACCATGTACAGCGTATTATGCCTGTATGAGGACAATATCCATGTAATTACACACGCGCGACTGTCAGTATGCAAAGGTGATATTAGTATGCACTATATGTGTGATGTAACTGATGCAATCATATCTACATGATATATCTGCCACTGACACCTGTATGGAGTTGTCAACTAACATAGTGGGATAGGCTAGGAGAATGCTGCCAGGTATGTAGAAGTGGTATATGTAGGCATGTACAGTACTGTGTGACAGCAGGTAGTGTCACATTATGCAAATAAAAGGCATGAGGGCCACATGTCGAGCGTGCAATGCCACCGTCCTGACTTATTTGATTAGCATGATATGCACCATATGTGAACTGTACAGAAGGCACATGGCGTAATACCCGATACATAGAATACGATATGATGATGCTGGATGAAGCAATACGTACTTAATAGCATAAAGTGGGAGTGCTGAAGGCAAAGAAGCGGATCATGTCTGATGCTTGATACCCTCACAATACCACTAACCACCAATACAATAATGACAGGTAGCCAGCATAGGATGTGGTGTGCTATTAGGCGCTAAAAGCTAACAAAGTGCCAGAAAGGTACAGGTAGTCAATGAGTGTGTGAAGCATGCTTAATAATAAAGATGTGGCCCAGTGCCATACTAGATAAGCTGATCATGGAGTGTAAGTGCAGCCCCATACGATGCAATACCAGTACACCATCATGTAGTGTGATAGATGTATTGAGTGTGGTAGTCAGGGTGCACAAGCATTACATGAATGGAGCTAGCAGTCCTTTTGACATGTGCTGCTGCAGAGACTTGTCATAACAGCCGGGTTAGGGATGCAACAACTACGTAGGTTGGAGGTGACATTGGGACTGTGTTTCGGACGCCAACATGTGCGCTGGCAATTACTATGTATGTGTCCTGGGGTTAATACAATGTCCGGTAGGATTGGAACCCTGTGAGTGAGTGAGGTGTGTATTGTTGGTATAGGTGCCTTACATTGGCGGAGCGGATGCCAGCCTTGGCATCTGTGTAGATCGATGCCATGACGATGGTATGCTGCATTGAATGTGGATGTAGTCAAACAGCGAGGACATGCCACCACGCATTGAAATTTTATACCCAGTAATCTGCCAGCGGTCGTATTGTGGAGTAGCTGGCTGTGGGTATGTCATGCACCAGCAGGACACACCATGACAATCCAGAGTATTTTACAACACACGGAATTGGAACCTTAATACCGTTACGGCAATATACGTATTGCCATACAGCGCGTGTGCATGGAACGAAGAATACCACTGTGAAGCGTCTGTGAAAGGCCAATTTTCAATAATCTCAGTGTGGAATAGCATGGTCCCCTGCCAATTCGTAAATGTAGCAGAAGTGCGCTGGATCACTGTTGGCATGGAAAGCGCACGTGAACTGTCAAATGCGATGCGGAGTGCATGCCATCAGCTACCTCTGTCAGTGGATGTCAGTAATACGACAGCGGGTGTGTATGTACCATGCATGCTATGGTTATTGTGTTTAGGGTGTGGCTAGCAGGGATGGTAAAAAGCCGCGGATGTTCAGCAAACAGAGGTGTGTAGGCCTAACACAGACGCATGGAGTTTTGGTGCATGCTGAAGTGAGTGTAGGTATGGTATGTGTCGTGTAATAATCGCAGCTATGCGTACTGCATGGCCAAAGCGTAATATTAAGGTACATGGGGAGTCCATACTAGGAAGGGCATGTTGCTGGCAATGCAGCAGTAGCAACTATCACGGTGCAAGTATTACGGTATGCCAATACGACTGGCATGTAACCTGTGAAGATTATTACAGTGTATTCGCATTGCGTGTCTGATATTATTAGTAGCGTATTACGAACATGGAGTATCTGAACATGGACTACCTATGATGCAATGTGTCATAGGAAAATACAGTATGTAATGTAAATCGGTGTGGTGTAGGAACCACCACCGGTGTGTGTTACTGAGAATCAGGTAATATTGCCTGGGAATTTATGATCTAGTAATACGCAATCTGGACTGGCGGAGTTATTGCGTGTAGGGCATGGGGAGGCAGGTCCAGGCACTGCAGATAAATGACATGTGTGCTGTACTGTATTGCGGTGCTGGTGTACAACACAGTGGAGGTGTAAGCATTGTCACATCGCTGCATGCTGTGCCTACCTGCTTGACAATACGAGGAGAACGAACATGTGACACCGCTGCACAGGCAGCATAGCATGTGAATGTACGTAATGGGCTGCACAGACTAGATGTTCACCGCGTCATGTATTACCCGCGGTAGTAATGGTTGAACCGACTATCAGACTGGACAAACAGCACATGCCTGCATAACAACAGTATGACCATAGTCGAAAACAGTCAGTGACAGAGTAGGCCAATGTAGACTATCCCTGCATGCAGACCACTGAAATACTGGACACCTGGCTAGACACACCTGGGCAGTTAATTCACCATTGAGCCATCACATGTCAAAGTCCATGTGGGCGGTACAAAATATCATCACAGGGTAGTCACAATAATAGCAGGTGGCAAAGGCAGACCGCGGTGTATTACCAGGTGATGTGTCATGTGTGCATAATAATGCGACTAGCAATACGTTCACGTAATGCTCTGCAACATGCTGGTTATACGCGATGTATGCATATTTATGATGAATGGAACTGCACTATCACCCACTACAGGATACCATCTGACACAGGGTAATAGATGCGACTGGTGGTAATATGTTTGCACAGGATACACTGCTATTTGTAGGCAGCCATGCTGGTGACCCGCCAGTGATATATGCCAGTGGTCATACCTGAATATACCCATTACACACAGTGTTCATGCAGGAATGTCAATTGTCATGGGCGATGTGCTGCTATGTGAATGTGGGTGTTTGTTGTAAAGATGTCACATCCAGAAGACACCATCTGGTGCAGTCATGGTTATCAACACGATTTTTAACACAGCCACAGCAGTCAGGGCAGTCTGGAAACAATGTGTGTCAGTCACCCTTGTACCGTGTGACATATGTGCGCATGGCGGAACACCCTCCTGTCATCTAAGCTGGCTGCATGATGGCTGGAATGTGCTGTAAAATGTACAATGCTGGTATGTAATGCATTACCTGGAGATCAGACACAATTACACTATGTCCAGCCATGTAAACCATACAACAATGACGTAACAGACACAAACGAAATGCATTGACATGGAACGTAATGCTCGCGATAACCCCACTGAGGTATGTTACGCATATTGATGTACAATTGTCATCTATATGGCCATAGCATGGATGCGAACACACATACTCCACAGGTGAGTACCATGTGATGTAGGTAGGGGGCATTGCTTGTGTATATGTCACAGTAGATGTACACAGACATGTCCTGCATAGCCCGTCATGTAGGGGTAGCTGTAGTATGTCACTACTGGACATGCCATGCAAATTACCATGTCCCACAGGAGATGTGTTAAGGTGTATACCACATGTGGCGTGCTGACAACAATCTCGCATTATTAACATGGCTGCGGTGTACCTGTGTGACGAAATGTCTGTGATAGATTGCAAGGCACATAGTATAGTATTGAATGCACACCACCGGCCCATAGGTGCATAGCCTGAACATACGAGTACAAAGGTGTATTGGGATATTAGCAACCCACAGGTGGAGATAGATGCGGACTGGCGGCCCACAACCACGTATTATTATTATGCGTGTTCCGTCCACGACACATGAGCATCCCTGAAGGCTAAGCGTCACAGCTGGCAACGCGAAGATTAGCATGCATATATGTTCAACTTAACATCCCTGTATGTCCCACCACTGGCCCGTGGACGATGGGACACCAGCAAATGTGCAGATATGAGATGTGCACAGCACATCACAGATGCCTACAAATAGAACAGGCCTACCATGTAGACATGTGCACAGTAGGTCTCGCCATAACGGTCGTCGCGTTGGGTGCCAAACCGCACCAATAGTCAGGCAATGGCACAGATGAATGCGTACTCTGTGTATGTGTATGTCTGTGAATGGCTCGGCATATGATATAGCTGTGTCACCATTGTGAACAACAATATGGTCTGGGTTGTATGTGTGAGGGTGCCATCGTATGTGTATGGTCAGATCGTGATACCATCAGTGGGCCTGCTAATGTGAACATCCTGTCCCCATACATGGATACCTCTGCTGGAGGCCAACACCACATCTGGCCACAGGGAAGTGGGGATGGCGGTTATTGTGCAGTCACGGCAGACGAATGTGGGTGGCAGCGGCGAACTGTGGATGTACACATATGTATTTACCCACATCAGTTCAGGCAATAAATCATCCATGTGCATGGGATAGCGGTGTGTGTACACATACAGCACTGTGTTGATCAACATCTACAGCACATAGCACCTGCCAGGGCTACCACGAGGTGTATGTATGGATGTGTGATACCTGCATGCACCACACACACCTCAACAAGCAGCGTGCAGCATACCTGCGCTGGAGGACAGTGTCCCGCACCATGAGTGCGATAAACGTATGTTGAATGTCCATATTCACACAGCTATGAGCATATGCAATGGACAGCCACACCTGCCAATACCGGCCAGCGCCCCGGGTGGGTCACACCCAGTGCCATGTAATGTGGCATACCCCTGCCATATCATGCAGGAAGCTGACCAGCAAGGCTGCATGAGCTATCACAGATCCCACATGAATTTTTAAATGGACAAAAGGCACTCTCACTATCAAACCATACACAGTAGTAATGTGAAGTGATGCACCCTGTCATGTTGCAGGTGCTGTGTGGCGGCTCTGCTGTAAGCTATGCATGGCCTTTCCTGCTAATGTGTCATGGTTACACATTGCTCCATGTCTATCACATATATAACACAGGTGAGCTGTGGCAAGTTGTCCAGCACTGGTACCGCAGTGCTGTATTGGAAGCATACATGGCACAACACATGCATGTGCAGGTGTCCATGTAATGTATGTGTACAGTGCCGCCGCTGACGTTCACAATGGACACAGACGTGGTAATGTTACTGAAAGCATATACACAGCGGCCCAGGTGAACAGTAGCACAAGACGTCACGTATGGGGACTTATGCCAACTGATATGGATGATAGGGTGCAGCCAGGTACACATGTCCATGGCAGGCTAACATCTACTATGGTGCATGCACCGCAGTGTGATGGGGTGGCACACAGATATGATGTGACACCCAGTGCTCAATGGTGTGAAGCCACAACATCGGCTGTGTCACCGCCACGATGTTCTTCACAGATCACTGTGCAGATGTCGTACATGTCATAGCAATGTATTTCCAACAGTGCATGCCAGCACAGCAGTGTGAGGATGTGACCTGCCACCATCATTATATCTTCCAGATAATGCCACTGCCTCGGCTTCCAACATTTAGCCGACAGGAGTGGAGGAGGTCATCATACCATACCTCCATCGTAACTACAACGCCATGTTTAGCCATTATGCCACAGCAGGCACCAGGAGCGGCAGGAGATGTGGGAGTGAGATGTGCAGGAGGTGAACAGGCGTGAAGGCGGAAACAACATGCAGCTACCAACAAATCCGGGCGGAGCGCACTGCACAGACCTGATCCGGCATGCAAGAGATTGGCGATGCGGCATTGCAATCGCCAGGCAACAACGCTGATGGGGACAGGTGAGTGGAGCCACCAACACAGCCCCTTAACTCACAGCTAGCACGGAGGAGCTCCTGCAAGCCAGTCTGGGGACACCCACGAACAATACGCCAGAACCACTTGTGTCCATCATTGGAGGTAGGTGTCTCCCCAGCTATGAGCCTGGTTTTACGCGTAAGTAGAATCAGTGTTGCATAAGTTTAGTATGATGAGGCGACGGTGTGATTATTAAGATTGTCATAATTACAACACATGATATAGCAATACATGCCATGGGTATATGGCCACACAAGATGCAAAACCATTGTATGCTATGTTGTGTTAGCAGACGTAATGCATAGCACATGCTACCACACACATGCATGATGTGACATGCACGGAGTGCTGACCGTGGAGATAGTAATGGCTAATGCGTATGCGCTTTATTAATGCCTTTACAGAATACGTCTGGCGTGTCGCTTAAGGACAAAGAAGTCTGTTGCAAAGGTAGAGATCTGTTAATAGTCAAACGCATGTTCTTGTACTGATGATATTTCCCCATGTGTTCCACATGACGAAATGCTCACCTGTGTGTGCCCCGCCACGGTATACGAAATTTCGCACCACCCGCACATACACACCACCCATGTACAGGTAGAATACACCTGCTACCGTGAGAGCGGTATGACACCAACAACCTTATTGCGTGTATTACGTGGCATTCAGCTATGCATACAATGGGTGTAGGTGCGTTACGCCAATGGCTGCATGTGTAGTATGCATTGGTATGCCAGTGCAGTATGCACCGCAGTTACCACATAGTGAGCTGTGATCTGGCCAGAGCTTTACAGGTGTTACCAATGTGACCCATGCCCTGCATCGGTGTGCACATCGCGTTGTGACATTACGGCGCATGCCATGTCCCATGCACGCGATGGATGTCTGGCTGCAGCATTGTCACACCATGATATGACTTCCTATGCACAACGCATAGCAGACATCCACACTGTCAGCAGCATATCCATAGAGAATGTGACACGTCACACACTGAAATTATGGAATTAGTATGTCACGTAAGGCCAACCACAGGGCCGTGGCGATGTCTACCACACACAATTGTCAATGACTCAGACAGACAAGGCCATGGTTGATACCACAGGCATGTTGCCACACAGCACATCCACGAGTGGGTACTCACCGCGATTTGCACCCTGTTACACATGAGTGGGTTCAGCTTTACTGTAGTGGACCCTGGACATCTGATGTAGTACACCAGTGACATGGAATGCCTCTCCACAGCGCTACTGGCTGGTGCCTCAATGTCCACTATATACCGCTGCATGAGCAGCTGGAACTGACTTTACAGACATATGCTTATTGTAATCGCCAAGGTCACGCATCGCACAGACACATGGCTGTGTCATAACTGCGTGCAGTGGCATAACAGAGCCCGCACTACACACCCGGTACGGCTATGCACGACAGCTCACAGCAAACGCATGCCTGCACAGACATCACCAGTTACACATACGATTGTATCTGCACACTGTACACATGAACACTGCACCGTGGACAGCCATTTGTGATGTGGTGCATCGCGGTCAGGGACACCATCTTCACATGTCCATTATGATACCGCACATGTTTCGCGGTGTACATTACATAGTTAATCGGCAGCCATGTGCTCTCAACTCGCTTCATGCCACCTGCGGTGTCATCACGCCTGATGCATGCAAACTACCATGAATGTGTTGTACTGCATGCCTACTAAAACGACACCCGCCTGTTGTACTGTCCCCACCAGGGCAGTTAATGCATACCGCCACTATGAATGTCTGGTCTGCATTCACTTTGGTCTGTGTTGTGTAATGAATGCTGCATGCCACCTGCATTATCACATGCATGGTGTGTTATTATTGATGATGATATTATTGATATTATTATTGATGATAGTGGTATTATTATTGTGTGTGTGTGTGTGTGTGCGCGTGTGTGTGTGTGTGTGTGTGTTATTGTGTGTGGTATTGTAACGATGGGTATGTCTTTGGTATTGACAGGTGCTGTAGGTGCTGGTTACCCTCTGATGTCAATCTGATGCTAGTGTCCTACAGATGAAGTAGTGAGTGATGACCATATTATGAGGCACAGGCAGGGTCGTCACAGGCAGAAAGTCTGTGCAGCACTGGAGAACATCACACTACACGTCCCGCTTTCGCTCCCTTTACATCGGGTTCAGATGCTTCGGTACATACACCTCAACAATCGCTGCCTTATAGATGACGGGTCAGTCAGCCGCCTGTTGTCCCCGGAGCAGGAATGTGTGGTGGCTTGCAGAAGGTGTGGGTACACAATATTGCCGCCAGTGTAAGTGACTGGTGCAGTTGCCACGCAGGCAATGTGGCAGAGTGGTGCTGCTCGTAGGGGAACGCACCGCCAGACATACACCTGCCGTATTACGAGGGTGCAGCAGCTGGTATAACCAGACGCATGTTCAGACTGTAAATGGCGTAGAGCAGGAGACGCGCCGAACGGCCAGAACCAGGAAGGGCAGAGGCTGCACAGGTCCGCAATCCAGCAACCTCAAATGACAACATCCAGGCATTGGTGAATGCACAACAGCATCTCTACAATGCCGATGTTCTGGATAGGAGATTGGGTGACATGGCTGGTCTCCTGGAAGCTCGAGGCTTGGCCATCCTTGAGCGTCGGCGCCAGTCCTGTTGCAGGAACACCAGGTAGGGGTGAGGCATAGGGCACGCGATGAAGTATTGCCAGCAACACCACCTGCTGCAGGTCAGCGCAGCGCGTGCCACCTCCCATGCCCACTCCAGACAGTGCTGGTAGCAGTAGCACCGCAGCCGCTACTACACCATCCACACCAGGACAGAGCAGGCCATTGCGTGACGCGTGGCCCATGGACTGCGCCCCGTCAGTGGGCACTGCGTTTTCAGCGGACATGTGACATCGGAGAGTGGACAGTCCGCATTACTCCACCCGTCGATGCCTGCGTGCGACCCCAGGCGAGCGATGGGTCACGCCGCCGCAGACACAGTGAGCCGATAACACCTGCACTGTACAGTCAGGGGCTGCCAAGCATCCCCTGCGTAGGCATCACAGATGACTTAACTGTGCACACACACCACGTCAAGGCAGACACAACTGTAGGGCTCCACCACACCCACATGCAATCTACATAGTCATGCCCACTCAATGAACTGGCCTTACACACACACATGATGTCATCCATTGGTACAGCCCATGCCTGTGGCACATATCACCCTGTGCATATGATGAAGTCTCTGCCGATAACTGTGAGCCACACCATCAATGCACGGTTAAGCTAACATATTCTGATGCACAGAGTGGACACGATAGTGAGAGGTGTATGTGATACCTGTGTCCGCATAGTACGTGATGTGTATGTTGTGCTGTGGTGTATGGCTGGTGACAGGTGTGCGGATGTGGGTTGTGCACGGACATCATGCAGCAGACATACCATGCAGGACAGGTGCAGCATTCATTGATATGTGTACACAGTATGTGTGGTGTTATGTGTTGCACCATGTCGGTGCAGTTAACCCGCATGATACTGATGGTGTACTTGCACGTGCCTACTGGGAGCACTGTAATTAGTTCCCCACGTAGTTGGGTACCCACAGGCATGTCTGGCAACATCAGCATAGCACAGTTACCCGCATCCGGCATGGACCCCTACATAGGTACATAGGCACACATGAACGTAACAGGATATGTGCCCTACGACATGTGTGGACCTAGCATGACTGTGTGTGGCATCTAACACCCCTCAGGATGGGGATGCCATATCCATCAGTCCCCAGTCCCTGGTCTAGCAGTGACACACAGAGGTTGCCTGGCGCATAACTATCATCACACATCCACATGTCATTAGCAGTCCTGGACAAAGGCAGTCAGGGCCTTTCCTTCACATGGCCTGGCACCCCTCCCCGTGTTGTAGGGGGTGTCTGGCCGTTAACCCTGTTCCCCCAGGTTGAGGTGTCTGACAGTCGCTTCTGTGCCCGTGTTTGCATGGAGCCTGGGAGGTGGAATGTGCCCATGTCACCCAGGTCAGACATGGCCGTGTATGTCAGGCACAGATCATCACCGGAGCAGCTGTGCTGTGAAGATCCACAGCCGGTGTCCCTTGGCCGTGCAGCTTGTGACACATGTCCTAGCACCATCATCCCCGCCTTGTGGAACGCTTTGGCGGTCCCTTCCGAAAGTGCTGCAGGCACCAGGTTAGCTACAGGCCACATGTGCCATTGTATGCAGTCATTGCTCTGGTGTGTGATGTGTACAGGGGTACAATGAACACTCCTGATGTGGTTGCCATTCCATCCAGACCAGGAGGCCACAATGGAATGTCTTCACACCCACATTGCCATTGTGTGTGTTGACAGAGGTTGCCGACAGGTGTGGTAGCCATTTCCCTGAACACGTCCACCATCTTTAATGGCGTACCACCTACATGTGACATTGGGACGAACATGTCCTTCACACTGGGTAGGGCTGCACCTTCTCTGGCATTTAGTAGCAGGCCATGGCTCTGGCACCAGTCATCCATGTCTATGATGCCCTAGGTGGATGTCCGTGTAACATGGGGTGTTGGGTATGTTGGCCGGTGCGTAGTCATCTGCATACCTTGTCTGCTACAATCCCATGATTGCATGCACATTGGAAGGTCGGATGCCATATGGCAGGGGGCACAGGAGTGAGCCCTGTGGGCCTCCACTGGGTCCAGATATGAGTGTGACAAGGCACCTTGAGCACCAACCCTGTGTGGTGTGACCTCCAACCTGTCTGAGAAGCATCGGGTGACATATGTCCCCACATGTATGCTGGCGAGCCTTTCATGGGTCCCATGTAGTGTGCTCTGAACGCCCCACCAGGTCATGGTACTGTGTGCAAAACCCACGATTCCCATCAATGGCCTTGGTGACCACTCCAGACTGGACAAGAGGTTCGGGAGGCAGGATCCGCCCTTGACTATGTAGTTGTGGGTATGTTCCGGTATTGGCTGTACACCGCCATCTGTAACCATGGCCACCTGTATGGACCTCGACACAGCTTTGCAGACAACAGTTGTCAAGCGATAGGGTGTGGCTGTTGACAGTCCATAAGAGCACTACCCTGGCATAGTGGGGACCACAGATGCCATATGGCATCCATTGGGGACATAGCCCATAGTAAGGCTAACATGACACAGTGGTCGCATGTGTGGGCCGAGGGCCTCAATGAGGATGGGTAGCACACAGCCAGGGACACCATCGGTGCCCATTGCTGACGGTCAACCGCCATAGAGATATGGGATCACTCCAGGCCATATGACATGTTTGGGAGGATACACTCTGGTGGGATGGATATGTTCCCTGTTGGGGATGTATGCATGGAACATGTCCTGTGGTTTGCAGACAATGTCTGTGGGTGCAGTGACTGTTGTACCATTCTGGACCATTTCCAGGCAAGTCTGTGTGCCCCAACCATGTCCTTACCACAGTTAGGAAGGCCCTGTGGTTGTCTCCATGTGCCCTCTGCAGTACCACTCCCACAAGCGGACCTGGATGATGGTATGTGGGTATGGTGACGCCGGTATGAATGGGTGATGGTTTCTGGTACTATCATTGCTCTGCCATGTAGTAGCTCCAACTGTTGATGTACAGGTAGTCAGTGGCTGCGGTCCACCACACCATGTGCCTACCTGTGGTGGACAAGGTCCTGATGTCATCATGTTTGCCTGTTGCAGACATGCATGGGTGGTCGGGAAGGCATTCAAGCTAGGCTTTGCCGGTCTGGCCTCTGTTCAACACTGGCATGGAGGACTTGTAGGGTACCAATCGTCGTGATGTGTGTGGTTTTCTGTGGAGAGGTCATCACTGAGGTCCCCATGCTGGTGTTGGTTACAGTGAGTGGATGACCAGTGGATCCACTATACGGTCTTGCATCACCATTGGAGGGCTGTACATCCTGTGTGGGGCATATCCTCACCATGTGTGATGGGCAGAACTGTCAGACATCCCCCAGTATGTATGGTGCATGGCTGTTTAACAGTGGCCAGGTGTGTGAACACCTGGGACTGCTGGCGCATTCGTGTTGTGCCATGGGTAATGTTCCCAGGTTATGTATGGGTGGTTCATGTCACCCAATACGGTGCTGTTGTGAGAGCATGCCCACTCACCTTTCAGTGTCCTCAGGACATCTGTGAAGGTATCCTGTGTTTGGGAGGGTTGTCTGTAGCATGCAACAAACTGTAGGCCAGTCCTACACATGGTTAATTGCACCTAGATATTCCCCGCAGCAACGGCCACGTCTGTGGCATGGCCGGGTTGCTGTTGTGTGGCCGGACACACAGGACGGTCCATTCCGCCACCCATGCCATCGCACCATGTGTATGCATGTCTGATCTGTGCCGACTCTAAGTGTCTGAGCATGCCCAGTAGGCAGCTGTGTAGATAGACACACAGCACAGTGCACACCACGGCCGTCTGCAGTCATACCCGCGCATGCCTGTATCCCTACGAACGGCCACGCCTGTGGCATGGCCAGGTTTCTGTTGTGTGGCTGGACACACGACGGTCCACATTCCGCCACCCATGCTGTCGCAACATGTGTATGCATGTTCGCCCCTGTGCCGAAGTCTAAGTGTCTGAGCATGCCCAGTATGCAGTGATGTACTGCTAAGTAGTTACTTGTTATTCTCGACTGCAGCACTAACGCAGTTAGTGTACGGCGACCTTGGATGGTAACAGACCGCGTGATCGCGACTCTGTCCGAACTCCCATCGGGCGCATTGCCTCTGCAAATTATACCACCAATGTAGGGTATGCCTCCTGACAGCTCTGCTCAGTAAACCTCGGTAGCTGCTCTGTAAATGCTTCATACTGTAGTGTGTTCATGTAGATAGGCGTAGGTTCATCCCCCGTCCCTTCCGTGTGTGTGTGTGTGTGTGTGTGTGTGTGTGTCTGTGTGTGTGTGTGTGTGTGTTTCCAGCTGCCTCTGCGACTGATTATGCTTTTAGACGCCCGCAACACATGCCTCGGCTATTTCCAACTATTGTCTTGGGTGACGCCAGCAGCCTACAAGTATGCCTGGGACAGCGCTCTGTTTAGTAAACTCGCTAGCGCGTTCTGTAAATGCTTCATACAGTAGTGTGTTCATGTAGATAGTCGTAGGTTCGTACCCGCCCCTTCCGTGTGTGTGTGTCCCTGTGTGTGTGTGTTTCCAGCTGCCTCTGCGACTGATTATGATTTTAGACGCCCCGCAACACATGCCTCGGCTATTTCCAACTATTGTCTTGCGGGTGACGCCAGCAGCCCAAGTATGCCTGTGACAACGCCTGTTTAGTAAACTCGGTAGCACGCATTCTGTAAATGCTTCATACAGTAGTGTGTTCATGTAGATAAGGTCGAGGTTCGCCCCCGTCCCTTCCGTGTGTGTGCCTCTGTGTGTGTGTGTTTCCAGCTGCCTCTGCGACTGATTATGATTTTAGACGCCCCGCAACACATGCCTTCGCTATTGCCAACTATTGTCTTATGGTGACGCCAGCAGCCTACAAGTATGCCTGTGACAGCTCTGTTTAGTAAACTCGTAGCGCATTCTGTAAATGCTTCATACAGTAGTGTGTTCATGTAGATAGGCGAGGTTCGCCCCGTCCCTTCCGGTGTGTGTGTGTCTCTGTGTGTGTGTGTTTCCAGCTGCCTCTGCGACTGATTATGCTTTTAGACGCCCAACACATGCCTTGGCTATTGCCAACTATTGTCTTATGGGTGACGCCAGCAGCCTACAAGTATGCCTGTGACAGCTCTGTTTAGTAAACTCGGTAGCTGTTCTGTAAATGCTTCATACAGTAGTGTGTTCATGTAGATAGGCGTAGGTTCGGCCCCCGTCCCTTCCGTGTGTGTGTGTGTCTGTTTGTGTGTGTTTCCAGCTGCCTCTGCACTGATTATGCTTTTAGACACCCGCAACACATGCCTTGGCTATTGCCAACTATTGTCTTATGGGTGACGCCAGCAGCCTACAAGTATGCCTGTGACAGCGCCTGTTTAGTAAACTCGGTAGCGCTGCTCTGTAAATGCTTCGTACTGTATTGTGTTCATGTAGATAGGCGGAGGTTCGTCTCCCGTCCCTTCCGTGTGTGTGTGTCTCTGTGTGTGTGTGTTTCCAGCTGCCTTCATGACTGGATTATGCTTTTTAGACGCCCGCAACACATGCCTTGGCTATTTCCAAATATTGTCTTGCGGGTGGCCAGCAGCCTACATGTATGCCTCTGACAGCGCCACGCCAGTTAACCGGTAGCGTTGTGTAAATGCTTCATACTGTACTGAGTTCATGTAAATAGGTGTAGGTTCATCTCCGCCCCTTCCGTGGTGTGTGTGTGTTTCCGTTGCTTCGAAAATACAACTGAATAAGCAAATTGTTAAAGTGTTCACAATCAACAGTGTGATATTTAAAATCATGTTAAGACTCACATTGTTGATTGTGAACATTCTTAGACATAGCATTTTTCCTGCACACGTTGTGGAAACAACGAAACGCTGTATGTTTTAATGAACTGTTTAAATGTTACGAAGACTTGTGTTGTGTCTAACCACGGGACTATTCTTGCTGCAGGTTGCTGGTTTGTTTGTGTTTCATAGTACAATATCATGTAATAAGTGTGTTCATAGTATGCTTTCTGTGATGTTGACATGTGTGTGTTTCGTTAGCAGCACGTCTCTGCTTTCTATGCTGTGGCTACATCTCCATTGCTCGCATAGAAAGTGACAAATGGAAGTGTAAGGGTGGACATTTAAAGCCTGGATACTTCCATGTTATGTGTAAGTCTCACCTGGCCTACGGGTGATAGCGCATACATGTCTATGAAGTACCTTTGGATACCATATGCGACCTGTCGTGGACGAAATGTTTATGTTGACTGTTCCAGCTACCTATGTGTGACATGGTTTGTGGCCATAGGGTGCCAGCAAGTCTTCCCTGTTCATTGGGTGTTTGCCATGGTGTATTGACATCAATCCTATTAATTCACCGAAGGATGTCTTTCTTTGGTGTCAACGCCATAGTTTGACCATCCTATGTCATTCCCAGCAGACGTGGAGATTGTGCCATTGGTATCTTTACACAGGTGACCCATCTGTTCCACTGTATGGAAGCGCAGGATCCCCATAGATGTGCTGTCACATTGAGTGTTGTGTACGCGGGTATCTGCCCAGCGGTCTTGCTTTGAATGGGGAGTGTGTACTGTAGACCGTATCTGTATTCCCTGGTTTATGCCTTGCAACAGCTGTGGATTCCCAGGTTTGCAGCTATGGGTGCCATCTTGGCCGGACGTTTGTCCATCCATGGGACCTGCCTACTGGACACTAGTATCGGGCTGTCAACATTTCACTGCTGCATTCTCCATTTCCGTGGATGATCGGTATTAGTATTATGGAGTAACGCATATGCCATGGCCACGTCCGCACATCGGGCGGACGACTTAATCATCTGCCAATCCACACCGACACCCATATTTGCATACCCACGATCCCATGTCTGCAACCCTCGACAGTACCCTTGCACACCCTTCATGTGTGCGGAAATGGGATGAACGTGACGCATGGACGCAGCAGCCTGGGGAGTCCTATTCATATGTCCTGCATTTCATGGACGGCTGTCATCACCCTTGAAGACGCTTTGTGGTGCATATATCTACCTGTGCCGTAGTCACGGCTGTCACCTCTTCCGTTCACACTATGTTGCCTACACTTACTTAAGGAGTAATTTTCGGGTCCTGCAATGGACACCGATGTGCATATGTAAAGTTTAGAACATGTTGGACTGTGTCCATTCGGCCAGTGGGTTTGACTGTCGCCGTATGTTCCCATTCCCGGATGTCTGTCCGCCTACCCATATTATGTAGTGCTACGTAACCCATGTCCTTCCACAATTTACCCATAGGGTGTTACTGTAGTCCTGCAGGTTGGCAACTGCTTTAGATAATCCTCACAGGTACCATTGTGAACTATCCGCCACTGTATTGTCAGTATAACACAGCCGGTACATGTAGAACCTATTTATTCATGACAGTATGTCGTTTATGTGTGTGAACGCCATATTTTAGCGATAGTATGACCTTCCTAGTTGACGTTGTTGGTGTGCCATTAATATGTGTTCCACAGGTCGCAGGTATGTTCCGCAGAGTGGAAGCGGGTGATCCCCACATACTTGATAGCACCTTCGCTGCTGTGTACGCTGGGATTCGCACGGCAGGATGGATGTCTACGGGGTGTATCTACTGTTGTTTCCATCTTTATGTCCTGTGTCATGCCCTACCACGGCTGTGTGATTCCACCAGGTTTGCTATTTTGGGTGCCATCTTGTCCGTACGTTTGTCCATCCTTAGGAAATGCCTACTGGACACTGATGTAGGGCTGAACACATTTCACACATGCCTTTAGCATTACCCTATGGATGCTTTGCATCCTTACTGGGGACTAAGGCACGTCCTGTACCCGCAGCCCTCCCACGGGCGGACAACGGATTATCTGCCAAACAACACCGAGCCCCATTTTGCATACCCAGGATACCATGGCTGCAACCCCCACGCGCATGACACATCCTTCATGTGCGGAACTGGGATATGGACGCACATGTATGGACACGGCAGTCTGGGGACCTCTGTTCATATGTCCTGCATGTCATGGGCAGGTATCAGCAACCTTAAACACGCTGGTGGTGCATATGTTCAGCTGTGCCGTAGTCACGGTTTGTACTCTGATTGGCTGATCTCGATGGATAAAGGTCTTAACGCTTAATTTTGGAGTCCTACAATGGACACCGATGTGCATTTGTAAAGTGTAGAACGGTTGGACTGTCACCATCTGGCCAGTGGTATTGACTGCCGCTGTATGTTCCCCAATCGTGGATGTCTGCTTGACTACCCATCATTTGTATTACATGGCCTATCTATATCCACGTGCCAGTATGCGGAAATACAGCAAACCTTGCGTCCTGCCCATCTTCATAAACGACATTATGGAACATATATCGGCAAAACAGACACTGTCAAATACGATAGACTCTACAGTGAAAGGATACTGAGCTCTCTCACCTACTAACATGGGGCATCGTCAGAGTACGGAATGCATGACATAGCCGTCCCTTATACACTTCCTTCAGAGTCGGTTTAAAGCGAAATAATCAATAAACCTGCTCATAGTTAGGTGGACAGTGCTCCAAGTCTTGATTATAACGTGACATATACATATCAGTGTTGCATGCCTTACTTCATGGAAACAACCATACGGCAACAATGTGTCAATATATATACAATATTGGTAAATACAATCAGTATCCGGACACATAGTTGATAATTGCTGAGAGTGCACCTTAGAATGTAGTGTGTTGATCAGGTTATTGTATATCAATGTGTATAATAGTAGCATTACGATAACAAAGCATGGAATCAATAAGTACTATTTAAGCATATATTTGACAATTATGAATGTAAACGTGTGGAGGAGACATCCATAACCTTCCCTGGTTCCACTGGATCGCACACGCACACCGCATGTCCGGATTAGGGTTACGCGACGCGCACATGCATATCCGTAGTCCGTTTATATATGTTTACAGTGTCTGTGTGGTTACGTGTTTTGCGTTACTTGTGACTATTCCGGTAACATATGTCTGATCCATTTGATGGACGTGTGCAGAAAGCACTTACAGCTTTATATATGTAACAGTCTTTGCAGCATGGACGCTTTACGTACACGTGCACATCTATATGTTCTATAGTCAGACTGCAAACGTGACTGCATTCACGTTTGACGGTTACTGTGACCAGTGCACGTTAGCTGTTCTTTGTCATTAATATGCATACCCTTGGTACCTATGTACATTTACATATCCCCCCCCCCGCACACACGCACGCCACAGGCATCCATTCTCCTGCTGGGAAAGGTGCGGTACTGCATGTTGAACATTCCTAATTCCACCTCGCTCATGGCCCAGGATGCATATGTCGTCACCGCAGGGCTGTTCAGATGACAGCTGCTTATATCCCATACGCATACAGGCCTTCGATTGTCAGGGTGTTGCTGTGGTGCTTTGGGTTTGGTCTTGGCCCACTGTACGGACTGCCCTGACCCTGCACGAATGTTAGATGAGTCACATGGGCACGTTATGTCCGTGTCCATGGTACCATGTCACGCCCCCAATTATTTAACGCAGGTATACCGATTGGCCGGTGTATCCATTGTAGATCTCGTTATACTAATTGCACACGGTCTGATCGAACTAAACAATTTCCATTACTAACCCTCCGTATGTATGGCCTGTGTCGCAATATTACAAGGGTTTAACATTGCGTGACGACTTTCACTGAGCCACAGACATGTCCGTTGCTTTGTTTGGCCCGGTTCCTGCTTGTACACACATTTAACATGGCGTAACAGGTTGAACAGCTCAGACACGAGGACATCGGGTTGTCCGTCGTTGTCTATTATTGAATGTCTCTGTGGAGTTTGTTTCACAAAGCGAGACAATGTCAGCATTGTTAACGGACATCTCGCGCAGTACGTCCGCATCGCCCCGCGTGACGTATGTCTGCCTTTGTCCGCTGAACAGGCATGAAGCTGTGCCATTATGTCCGGTGTTATATGGTGTCCTTCCTTACATAGATGATGTGCCATACTAGCAATGACCCTAGCAATGACTCGCCTGGGTGTGGGTACTGCTGTATTACCCACGGGAAGAGTGGCCTTAGGGTAAGTGGTGACCTAGGCAGAAGTTGCCACCGATACATCACCCGCTACCCCTTCCTGGTCTACCTACACCAAATAGAGTCTGGAAAGGTGCCCGAGTAGAGCAACACCCTAGACGGCTACCTACTTGGCCTATGCCTAAGGCCGCTATGTGTGTGGTCCCTTGGGCATCGGACTCGAACGTGCCACGCCTGCCGTGGGTATGTCCAGCATTACCCACATCCAGCCCCAAGGCAGTCAACACAGCATCCATGGGTCCACATGGTGTCCCAGCTGTGTACTCCAGGAACTCTATGGGGAATTTAACCCACACTTAGGACAGCTGTTTAATCCTAGCCTCACCTCAGGATACGCACCTGAGTAGTAGCACAGGGCGACTGTAGTCACACTCCACATAGATGGTGCCTCCACTGACCCTGGTTATTACCATACCATTAGTTTGACAAGCCTTATCTGCAAAGCCATGGAGATGGATCATAATGGGACACATAGATAAAGACATAGGGAACCCATACTTTGGATACAACCCAGTTTAGCTTGGTCAGAGTCAGATCATGCCCTTTACACGTGTTTCACTTTGTAGAATCAGTCACCAAGGCCATTGCTGAGGGTAAAGCAGTCCATACAGCCTACCTCAACCCGGCAGAGGCCTTCGACACAATACGCGCCTCGGGTATTATTGATAAATCCGCCATCTTGAATGTAAATCCATACATCGCCATATGGGTTGCAAACGGGCTAAGTCACAGAACACACATGACCACAGTTGCTGGCGCCATGTCATACTCACAGCCAGTCACAGGTGGTGTCCCATGGGGCTCAGTCCTGGGTCCACTATTTCCAGCATCTACGTTTCCAATGTACACGCATACACAGGGGGGTTATAGGTGACAATGTTTGCAGATGACTGCAAACCGGGTGCCAAAGTCAGACACACATCTGACACAGATATCCTTCAGGAGTGCCTCACAGATGTGGATAAGTGGTACCAGAGACATGTCCTACAGCTAAATGCCAGGAAATGCATAGGCATACCCTTCGGGAAGAACAAGGTTACCCCGAGCTACCATATAGGTGGCAATCCACTGAGCACAGAGGGGGTTACCAGTGATCTGGGGACACGTGTTGTTGTTAACCGTTCGTTAGACACACATGTTGCTAACATAGTTAGGTAGACCTTCCACATTGCCCACATCATCATGAAGGGATTCACATCTAGATCAGGGGAGGTCATTGTCCCCTTGTACTCATCACTCAATAGACCTATGATTGGGTACAATGCCCCGTTCAGAATGTATCTGACCCAACACCTGCAGCAGCTGGAAAGGCACCAACAGTTCTTCGACAAACAGATGCAGGGTCTCAGGTATATGTGTTATACTGACCGACTGAAAGAATTCCAGCTGTATACAGTTGCATACCACTTGCCCAGAGGTGACCCGTGCCTGGCATACACGGCTAAGTCGAACCCAGATCTGATGACTATGCTTCACGTAAATAAGTTAGATCACTCAGAACCACAAGGGCAGCTGACGTACACCTTGACACTGTCATTAATCGAACGTGTTGTTGGGACGGATTCATCACCCAGACACTCACTATGCTGTGGAACGACATCCCAGTACATGTGAGGGCAAGCACCTCGCTGGCCTTGTGTTAGTATTTACACATGGATGTCTGAATTGATTTATTTAAGTAACCTTCTAAATGAATATTTACATTAGCACATTGTGAATCTTTACATTTCGTTGGTCTATTTTACAGTAGTCATAATCATACGGTTTATGTGTATATATTATGGTTCATTTATATTACTAGGTGTCTGCAGTTCTGTTAATATATTGGCACAATCCAGGACATATATATGTATCTTACACAGTCAAACATTTGGAAAACATTTTATGTTGGTTCATGTTTCATATATGTACATATATTTCTATTTTCCGATGAAGACTGTACCTTTCGAAGCAATGTCTGATGTCCTCACTGTGTGGGATCTGTAACCCAAGTAAGGTTTGTTCGCTTGTCTGCCTTTAAGGCATGTAATTAGTACCTAGCACATCTAATGTACTGACCAATTAATGCTTGTAAATGTAGTAGGTTGGACTGCATTGTATGTAGTCTGAATAAGTCTGCTTATGAAGCAGACGTGGGCTCCAATAGACTATGGTGACTGCCTTTAATTCTTGGTGTGCTCTGGTTGGTCACGGACGGTCCCTACAGTACCTCGCCTTTGCTTTGGACTTCATCGGCTGGTTGTCTGTGTTTGTTGTATGGGGAATGTCAACTGTAGTCCCTATGTGTATGACTTGTGTAATGCCTTACTACGGCAGTGTAATTCCACCGGGTTTGCAGTTATGGGTGCCATCCTAGTCATACGCTTGTCCATCCATGTGAATTGCCTACTATACACTGGTATAGGGCTGTACACATTTCACACCTGCATTTTGCATTCCCGGAGTATGGTGTGCATTATTAGCAGAGAGTGACGATGTACGACACGCCCTCCCACGGGCGGGACAAAGGATTGCCTGCGAAACAACACCGAGGCCAGATTCTACATACCCAGACTCCCTTGACTGCAACAGTGGACAGTACCCAGTACACATCCGTCATGTGTGCTGGACTGTGATGTGGACGCAGCTGAATGGACCCGATACCCTGGGTATTTCTGTGCATGTGTGCTGCAGTTCATGGACAGCTATCATCAACATTGAACACGCTTGCGTGCATATGTGTACCTGTGACGTGGTGACGACAATTAGATCACATGAGTAATGCAGGAAGCTAGCAGGCATTCTCTGAACAGAATTTTTGGGTCCTACAATGGACACCGATGTGCATATGTCAAGTTAGATGTTGCTGGACTGTGTCCACCTGCCCAGTGCTTTTCACTGCTGGTGTATGTTCCCAATCGCGGATGTCTGTTTGACTACCCATTCCACATGGTGCTACATAACCAGCTGATTTAGTACTGTGAACAAATTACATACATCCAAAGATGCTGGTTAGCAACTGCTTCATATACACCTCAGACATCCCAATGGGACATATCCGTCACTATATTACCAATATAACACCACCGGAACATGTTGCTTACCTATGCATTCATTTAACCATGTTGTCTTCATAGGTGGGAATGCCATAGTTTACATATCCTACTTGACGTTGTGTGTGTGCCATTAGTATGTGTTCCACAGGTCGCACATCTGTTCCGCTACGGTAGCCGGTGCTCCTCAGTCTGTTGCTGGCAGATTGAGTGCTGTGTACGCCGGTGTTGGCACGACAGTCCGGCTTTGTATGTGGAATGTCAACTGTAGTCCCTATGTGTATTTCCTGTGTTATGCCTTCCCGCGGCTATGTCATTTACCCGGGTTTGCAGTTGTGGGTGCCATCCTGGCCATACGGGTGTCCATCCATGACAATTGCCTACTGGACACTAGTATAGGGCTGTACACATTACACACCTACATTTAGCATTCTCCGGAGTATGGTTTGCATTATTAGCGGAGAGTAAGGCAGGTGATACGCACACATCCTTCCCACGGGCGGAGAAAGGATTGCCTGCGAAACAACACCGAGCACAGAGTCTACATACCCAGAATCCCTTGACTGCAACAATTGACAGTACCCATTACACATCCGTCATGTGCGGGACTGTGATGTGGACGTAGTTCTATGGACCCGTACCCTGGGTATTTCTGTGCATCTGTGCTGCATGACATGGCCGGATAACAGCAACATTAAACAAGCGTGCAATGCATATGTGTACCTGTGACTACAATGAGTTCAGTTAGTTGATTAAATAAGGCGGCATTCCTGTCTTTAGACAAATTTTTGGGTCCTACAATGGACACCACTGTGCATATGTAAAGTGTAGAGCTTGTCGGACTGTGTCCTTGTGAGCACTGGGTTTCACTGATACTGTGTGTTCAGGAATCGCGGATGTCTGTTTGACCACCCATTCCACATGGTGCTACATAACCAGGTGATTTAGTACTGTGGACAAATGACATACATCCAATGATGCTGGTTAGCAAATGCTCCATATAAACCGCAGACGTCCCAATGGGACATATCCGTCACTGTATTTCCAATATAACACCACCAGAACATGTTGATTACCTATGTATTCATTTAACCATGTTGTCTTCATAGGTGGGAATGCCATAGTTTACATATCCTACTTGACGTTGTGTGTGTGCCATTAGTATGTGCTCCACAGGTCGCACATCTGTTCCGCTGTACGGTAGCGGGTGCTCCTCAGTCTGTTGCTGGCAGACTGAGTGCTGTGTACGCGGGTGTTGGCACGAGGGTCCGGCTTTGTATGTGGAATGTCAACTGTAGTCCCTATGTGTATTTCCTTTGTTATGGCTTACGGCTATGTCATGTACCGGTTTGCAGTTGTGGGTGCCATCCTGGCCATACGGGTGTCCATCCATGACAATTGCCTACTGGACACTAGTATAGGGCTGTACACATTCCACACCTACATTTAGCATTCTCCGGAGTATGGTTTGCATTATTAGCGGAGAGTAAGGCAGGTGCTACGGACACATCCCTCCCACGGGGCGGGAGAAAGGATTGCCTGCGAAACAACACCGAGCACAGAGTCTACATACCCAGAATCTCTTGACTGCAACAACTGACAGTACCCATTACACATCCGTCATGTGTGCGGGACTGTGATGTGGACGCAGTTCTATGGACCCGGTACCCTGGGTATTTCTGTGCATCTGTGCTGCATTACATGGACAGCTATCAGCAACATTAAACACGCTTGCGGTGCATATGTGTACCTGTGACGACAATGAGTTCAATTAAGTGTTGAAAGAAGGCGGCATTCCTGTCTTTAGACAAATTTTTGGGTCCTACAATGGACAACACTGTGCATATGTAAAGTTTAGAGCTTGTCGGACTGTGTCCTTGTGAGCAGTGGGTTTCACTGATACTGTGTGTTCAGCAATCGCGGATGTCTGTTGGACTACCCATTCCACATGGTGCTACATAACCAGGTGATCTACTACTGTGGACAAATGACATACATCCAAAGATGCTGGTTAGCAACTGCTTCATATTAACCGCAGACATCCCAATGGGACATATCCGTCACTGTATTTCCAATATAACACCACCAGAACATGTTGCTTACCTATGCATTCATTTAACCATGTTGTCTTCATAGGTGGGAATGCCATAGTTTACATATCCTACTTGACGTTGTGTGTGCCATTAGTATGTGTTCCACAGGTCGCACATCTGTTCCGCTGTACGGTAGCGGGTGCTCCTCAGTCTGTTGCTGGCAGACTGAGTGCTGTGTACGCCGGTGTTGGCACGAGGGTCTGGCTTTGTATGTGGAATGTCAACTGTAGTCCCTATGTGTATTTCCTGTGTTATGCCTTACCGCGGCTATGTCATGTACCCGGGTTTGCAGTTGTGGGTGCCATCCTGGCCATACGGGTGTCCATCCATGACAATTGCCTACTGGACACTAGTATAGGGCTGTACACATTCCACACCTACATTTAGCATTCTCCGGAGTATGGTTTGCATTATTAGCAGAGAGTAAGGCAGGTGCACGACACATTCCTCCCACGGGCGGGAGAAAGGATTGCCTGTGAAACAACACCGAGCACAGCGTCTACATACCCAGAATCCCTTGACTGCAACAATTGACAGTACCCATTACACATCCGTCATGTGTGCGGAACTGTGATGTGGACGCAGTTCTATGGACCCCGTACCCTGGGTATTTCTGTGCATCTGTGCTGCATTACATGGACAGCTATCAGCAACATTAAACACGCTTGCGGTGCATATGTGTACCTGTGACGACAATGATTTCAGGTACGCATTGAAATAACACATTATTCGATTCTTTCCACAATTTTTGGGTCCTACAATGGACACCACTGTGCATATGTAAAGTGTAGAGCTTGTCGGACTGTGTCCTTGTGAGCAGTGGGTTTCACTGATGCTGTGTGTTCAGCAATCGGTATGTGTGCTTGACTACCCATACTGTGTTGTGCTACAGGAACCATGTCTTCCGACACCAGAAACCAATGCTATACATCCAATGTTGCAGGTTAACAACCACTTTCATACCATACCCAGAGGTCACGATTGGGAGGTATTGCCACTTTATTATCGGAACAACACCCCCAGACTGTGTACATCATGGGAACTTTAGGCCAGTCTTACCGGCCATTTCCAATTGTAATTGGCAGACACATGTCAATACATGTATGATAACACATATTGTCATGCAGAAGTTGATCTATGTTATTTGGACATTGGCTTCTGCTTTTGGCATCCGTTGCTGTGAGTGTTGCCAGTTACCATACACATTGCTTGCTCAGAGGCAGACTACACAATACTGCGCAGTACTGTGGTCTCCTTTAAGGACCCTGAGCCAGTGGTCGATGGTACGGCAGCCACTGCATCAATCACATTTGCCATCTACCAGTACCTACAGGACTGCATGAGCCAGTCATTCACTTACCCAACTGTGGTTCACTGTACCAATGCCAAGCATCCAGTGTGGTGTACCCCAGCCATACACAAAATGTACAACACGAGGAGGTGGCTACTACAAGGTGGAGCAGACACCTTGTGAGGTGTGACACCCTTGGTCATCATATGTGTAGACTTACACACTGTCATGAAATAGTCCAGGGCACATTCCACAGATATACCTACATGGACCTGGCTAACAATCATACCACCTTCAGTTGCTATGCTGGACACCTGGGAGCTCAGTCCCACATATGCTCTGACTGGGTTCACATAGAGGTGGGGTTTACTCAACATACACACATTGCCAACATACAGGCTGACAAGTCCAGTGAGGACATCTCCACACCCTCCCCACACATGAGGTGATGTGTGTACCACAGGTTTGTGGTCACCAAATGTTCTGTGACACACAGGTGGGACATGCTCTCTCCAGGGTAGTGGACATAGCATCGATGAGACCAGCTGGTGACCCCGCTGTGTACTCCACTATCTCGGTTATGAATTGGACCCACAGTTAGGACAGCTATTTCTTTGTAGCCTCACCTCAGGTAGGTTACCCAGGTTGTGTCACATGGCAACTGTAGTCCCACGCCAGAAGGCCAATACCTCCACTGAGGCTGGTTATTACTGTCCCATTACCCTGAGGAGACCTATCTGCAAAGACATGGGGAGGGATCATACTGTGGCTCGTACATGACTGCATAGGGGACATACTTACTTTGCCTCACACACGGTTTGTCTTGTTCAGGGGCGGTTCATGCCTTTAAAGCATGGTTGACATTTTCAGGACAGTCGCCGAGGCCACTGATGGGGGTGTTGCAGTCCATACAGCCTACCTCGACCTGGCAAAGCCCTTCATCACATTACCCCCCTCAGGTATCGTTGATAAACCCATTGGCTGGGATGTGAACACGCACATCACAGAATGTGTTGTAAACTGTCTATGTGACACAACCCACACGGTCATAGTTGCTGGCAGCATATCAGACCTACTGCCTGTCAGAAGTGGTGTCCCATGGGGCCCTTCCATGTGTGCACTCCTGTCATACACCTACATCTTCACGGTACAGGCACACACAGGGGGTGCTATGGGCAACAGTGTTTGTAGATGACTGCAAAACAGGTGCCATAGTGGGACAGACATCTGACACAGATATCCTTCGAAGGGGCCTCCCAGGTATGCATATCTGCTGTCAGGGACATGTCCCACAGCTAAATGCAACATCATGCAACATCATACCTGTGGAGAAGTACTAGGTCACCCCTGTCCAGCATATAGGTGGCTGTCCACTCAGCACAGGGGTGATTACCAGGAATCAGGGGACAGTGTTGGATGGTCACCATTCATTCCACACACGTTGCTATCGTGGTTGTGTGGGTCTTCTACATTGCCCACCTGTTGGTGCAGGGATTCACATCTACATCAGGCTAGGTCATTGTTCCCTTGTACCCATTACGTGTTACACCTATGATCTACTACATTGCCCCATTCAGACTGTATCTGACCATACACCTACAGCAGCTGGGAAGCCCACATAGGTTGATCGTTGTACAGATGCAGGATGACACCATTTTGTGTAATGCTGCCCCACATGTAGGACCCCTGCCACATCACGTCACATACCTGCTGTTTGGTGTTGACCTGTGCCTGACATACAAGGCCATGTCAACCCATATGTCATGTGTATGCTTCACCTACTGTATCCGCATCCCTCAGAATCACTAGGGCAGGTGACATTTACCTTGTCACGGTCATTCATGGGATGTGTTTGGGTGACACATATATCACCCAGACAATCATTATGCTGTGGATCTACATCACAGTACATGTGAGACAGACATCCTTCCTAGCCTTGTTCGCAGCTATGTTGTCCATTGGATGGGGAATTGCAGGTATAGGCCAGGGATTACATCATTATCACTGCTTGACGGAGATACAGCAATATCATGGGTATTTCATCTGAAGCACAGAAGGTTGGCAAAGTCATCCTAACTATGGTGTAGTATTATGGCTGGGCCTGGGACAATGGCCTACTCTGTACCTATGGACGTGTGAACCTATATTCATAGTTTGTCACATGTACAATTGTCTATCCACTATAGTCTTCGCCACTGTATATTTCTGTGGCACATGATTGTCCTCTGTATTACATGCAGGTATGCTGTGTACGTTGCACATACGTCACAGTTGATGACAGTGTATCTGTGTCCCTAACACTGTGATACTGAGGACTACCACACATCCTTCACAGCATTACATGCATATGTCCATTCTATTCTTCTTTGGCCTATGGGGGGGGTGTTAAGGCAAACATTACTCAAGTCCCTGTTTGTGCATGCTTCATGTTGGTGTTTGACCAGGCTCCGTTGCAGTCATGTGTTGGACAGTAGTGTGTCTGTGTGTTTGCCATGTGTTTTATTGCCAGTACATCTGTGGGAGGTGTAGTTGGCACATGTTCCTCTTTGCAGGGACACCCATCCTGGTGTTTGTGTCATGCATCTGCACTTGGCACGTGCCATATGTCCTGTACTATTCCCACAGTCGTGTATGCCTTCATGCACTACTACTGCGTGTTACTGGCTGTGTGTATGTGGTACACATGGACATTGTGATGTTTGTCTTGACCTATTCCAATGCTAGAACGTAAACATCTGTCAATTAAGTCTTTTAAATCAAACTGTAACACTCATTCGTATTTTCAACATGACACTCATTAACACAGGAAGCTGGGATTAATAACATTTTATTACTGTGCAGCAGGAGGCAAAGGAGTATGCAGTCAAAGTTTAGACATTTGTTCAACTCTATACATGTTACATCTGTATGAGCATTCTGTATACTATCATCTTTGCACACATTAATGATGTTGTCAGTCACAAGGCATTTACATTGCTAGAGTACAGAACATTGTATTCCTACAACAGTGCTCAGGTAATGCTTATTACATGTTTTCCCATGAGGATAGCCCAACCTTGAGCCACATATTCAGTTAGACTGTACTTTGATAAGTTCTGCTCTGACACGGTTCCAACACTGTTCATATTCAGTCCTCACTCCGTGTCCTACTAGGTTCCTGTGTCTCTCTGCTGAGCAGCTGTACTCTGTGTTACAGCTCACAAGCCTATCCTCCTCAGTAGAAGGATGACAGATATACCTGTACATACATGTATTATTCTGTAACCGAGCAGATGACTAATGCTGACTGACATACACCTGCTGCACTGGTTACTGCTAGGGTTAGGGTTCAATCACACTGCAGCTACACTACAAGCAATTACATGCATGAGAAGCTGTACTGCTATATTGTCAGGTAGAATAATATGCATTATACACTATTAGCTTCTAAAGTTGCACGTCATATTATGTTTAAATATGTATTTTGCTAACATTCTCCCTCCTTTGATTGCTTCTACTCTATCCAGAGACATATACAACATTATTTCATTCCCTGGCGTCTTCGTCTGTGGAACGTTTAACTAGGCAGGTAATTTGATGTACATTGCAAGTAGGATTGCATTTTCTATTGACAAATACCACTACAGGTCTTGATCCATAGTCTCGGGTACAGGTATGTTGCCAGAGTCCCTGACTAATACTTACATGCACAGTATCCTGCACTAGACACATGCTCCCAATATGAGCAGAACAACACAAATGGCAATCATGATATTCAGTATGACTGACCCCATCCACCCAATGGTTTGTGGAAATGGTTCGGCAGTGGGTTTGGGCCTGGTTCCGCCATGGATGACACCTGCTATATTACCTGTAGGTGGGCGTTGCTTTTGGTCTCTTCATGTGGTAGTTGGACACAGCGATCTTCTTCAGTAAGCGCCAGACGCACCAATTCTCAGCGCCACGGTGCAGTCGTGCACTATTACATTTTCTGACACAACAGTTCTCATTGCATCCAGTTCATCAGTCACATGTTCAGGAGCGCGAAGTCACATTCATCCTTCCTCCGACAGTTTTTGATAACTTCCTCTGTTCCCTGATTGATTTCACTACTCCAGAAGCTGGGGGTGTTCCAGCCCAGGTTGTGACGCTGTCACTGAAGTCCATATGAATCGGTATTCCTTTATCTCTTGCAGAGGACTGACATGTCAGAACAGCTTCCATTTCACCCACTGGATTAGTAGGTTTCTCGACTGTGTTCCCAGTTCTTCGAGCTATATGTGTTATAGTTCGTTTCGCACACACAGGCAATTGTACAGTATGTCATGTGACTGGAGCCAGATAACCCAAATAACAACTGCCGGACCAATTCCCAGGTAACCATTGCTATGCTTATTTCCCACAAACAACATAACTATATTCTACTTTATTACTGATGCGGGTTACCTCTGCATGTAACAAATTCCTGTCTCTAACAGAGGACTGTTTATACAATTCAGGATGTTTCTGCACATCCTTCAACATTGTTCTCATGATGTTTCAATACAAATTAGGAATGGTGCTACAAGTAGTACTGTGATCTTTGGCTGTTATATGACATTCGTAAGACACAGTTATGTTACAAATACTCCCACCAACTGAAACTGTACCATGTTTATGATAACATACAATTCCTTTTGTGTAACAGGTAAGTACATTGCCACGTTGTCCTGTGATCTCACAGAACCTGTATCAAAGTGTAGATATTCACAAGTCTCAATCTATCCCCAAGGGGACAACATGCATCGGAAGTCCTCCATATGATGTAGGTATGGCAGTACAAACACAGCAATTTAAAGTGTTCCTAGTCTCTATATGCACACGCATCATGCCTAGGTATCTGTTGAAGTGTGGAAGACACTCTGTGGCCAGTTCATCACGCATCAGTATTTGTATCCGTGTAGTTATATGCAGGTAAGGTCCCGGAAATTGTAACGTAAACACAAACATGGTTAATAGGTGTATAATCATTAGGACAGCAAACATAAATGTCTTTGGGGTTGCTTTGTATTGTTATACAGTCTTCGCCTGGTGATTCGGGCTCTTTGGTATATCAGCTACAAGATGTCAATCAGACTTGATATCCTTTACCAGTTTGAGAAATGTGAGGTGGACCCAGGACGACCTCTCTGCAAACTTTACTGCGGTAGGCGTTGCCAACAGTACCCGGTACAGACATTCACACTGTCCACTTGGCAATAATGTTCTTTGGATAACAGTGACATACACACAGGATACTGGTGTCAGCTATGCTTCCGTCTTCGTTTGCTCTTATCTGTAACAGACTTTAACTGAGGAACAGTGTTACTAGTTAACAATCCTCTCATGTCACCTACTACTGAGTCATCGACCTCCGGCTCTGCAGGCATGACAGCTTTCCACTCTGGCACATGATATGCCATTCCACATACTACTTCGAAGTGGGTGCAGCACTTTACATTTGGAACTGTTGTCATGCTCAGCAATGCTAGAGGTAGACAGCTCATGTAACTCGTCTGGATGTCACCCACCAAACTCCTCTACTTATTTCTCGGGATCCCATTCTGTGGCTGCAGCAGTCGTGCTGAGTGTGGGTTGTACATGCAATTGACATTCATGGTAATACGAAGTAATCCCCAGGTAGCGTGATTGTCTGGTTAACTACATGTGTTCTATTGTCACTGTAGCTTCTTTACAGCATGCCAGATCTAGGGATACTTAATTTTACTGGCACCTTTGCCACTGCTGCTGCATCCGGATTACTGGTTGGGAATACTTCTACCCATTTTGATTATATATATGTGTAATCGCTAAACAGTATTTGTTCCTTCACATTTATGCAGATGTATGTATTCCATACAAATAGTACGGAACGGTTAGGGTGGTGTAGGTAAACTCACTCCCTTCGGTTTAAATACTCCCTGTGCATGATATCTACGGCAAACGTGACACGCTGCTCATGAGGTTTGTATGTGGTTCGTAATTCCGTATGTTAGGGGTATTCTGTTAACCAAATGTACCATCCAGCCTGTTGAGACATGTCTCTACCCATGGCTCCACAAAGCCGCATATCTGAATATATTAGACGTTAATATTGGCTTTATCACTGTGGATATGTGCAGTCCGTGTTCAAGGATTGCTCCTCGTCATAACCACGCCGGCTTTTCTGCTTTCGTAGTTGCTGTTTGCATTGTTTGTACAGTTTCTACATCTAAACAGTCTGAGGTTTGTCATTCCTCATTCACACAGACACTTTCCAACTGTGACGCTGCTTGTTTTGCAGGTGCATGAGCTCATGCCTCAACTTTCCTACTGTTATCCTGTTGCTTTCTATGCCCTGCACATTTACAATTACCTACTTCAGTGGGTAACTGCATGTAGTCTAATGCATTCAGGTTCGTATGCATGATTAATCGGTTTAACGGTGGATGATACCATTCCCCTCTTCTTCCACTGCTGCTCATAAACATGCACTGCACAGACAACAGAATGACTATCGGGACATATGTCCACACATCATTTTTCCGCTACAGTACAAGCACGTGTTAAAGCTATCTATTCTGCTGCTTGAGCAGACACGTTATGCTGCAGGGTTTGGCCGTCTACAATGTCATTATCAATAACTACTGCATAAACTACTTCATTCGTTCCTGTAGGACTCTGTCTACATGATCCGTACACATTAACTGTCACCTCTGCATCATCTAAGGGTATATCAGTGTTATCATGTCTGTGTGTAGTTATTTAATCCATTTCGTATAGGCAACTGTGTGGTGTGCCATACACAGGTGTCAGACGTGACGTTGATAGGTTTCATGTTGTACAACGTTCAATCACCATGTGAGGTTGACTCAGTGGTATGGTCAGACATGACAAATGTCTAGCACGAGTCAGGAATTCTATCTTCTCTTGCAGCAGATTGATCGCAACTGCATGACACATTCTCACAGTGAGAGGGTGGTCTAGTAACATTACGGCCCGGGCCTGTACTGCCATGGGTGCTACAACAACTGCCTGTACACAATGTGGCACTGACCATGCCACAGTGTCCAACTGCAATGAGTAGTCATCTATTTAGCGTTGCTTACTTCCCTGCTGTTGCATCAAGACTGATGTCATATATCTCCGCTTACAATCTACGGTCTGACAACATGTGTTATGATTATTCACGAGACCTACTACAGCTGTTGAGGCTATCAATCATTCTAGTCTGCATAACGCTGTTTCTGCTACTGTAATCCGGTGTACTATGTGTTGTGCTGACATAGGTGTATTAAAGGTTAAGGCAAACAATACAGCGGATTCCACAGCATTGTTTGGTATCCAGATTTAACATGTGTTAGTCGGCCCAGACACGACATCATTCCCTTCTTGTTAGTTGGCTTGGGTGCTTATTATATTGCTACCTTCCTATCGTCATGTGATGTTCTACCCTACTTGGATACCAGATATGCCAGGTAATTGACCTGTATTCTCTGTAGTTGCAATTTATGCTTGCTTACTTTATGTCCCTGTTCTGCTGATTATCTCAATAATGCTATTGTATCTTCCATACATTGCTGCTGGGTAGGGGCCGCAAGCAGAATATCATCAATTAAAGTGGAGCTTGACTGGCCCCGGGTGGAGTTGACACCGGAATGTAGCTAGCCATCCCCTGTGAGAATATCGTTGTACTTTCACAGCAGCCCCGCGATAGCCGGGTATGGCTGTATCTGTCACCCTGACTGTACAAGCAAAGCAACACGGACTATGTGGATGTATAGGTATTGCAAAGTAAGCATAGCTTATATGTACCACGGTAAGATACTTCTGTGGCATGTTCATAGCATTGAATATAGTGTGTGGGTCTGGCACCAATGCTACCCTAAGTATTCTTACATGATTTACAGCTTATACATACTGTACCATCCGCCATTCCCCTTTTGGTTTCCGATCAGGAGATACAGGGGTATTGCATGGTGAATAGCGATTACTTTGTGGATGGGGAATTCCCTCTCTGACTTTGCAGATATCTTCTGGTGTCCACGGTCTATACGCTACGGGGGTTGGGTCCTGGCCTTCCTGTCCTGCATGATGGTTCGGTACTTCAATTAATTGAGAGATATCCCCACTCTGTTTTATTACTCTGTTCTTTCTCGGTTGTCCCTAGGTATGTTTCGTGTTCGGGATGTGGTTTCAATAGCTTCTATTACATTTGTTCGTTGTGCTACCTCTGTTGCCACAGGATAACGTGTGGGGACTAGCCTGCCCTCCCGCTTAATATCCTGCATGTGGTATCTGAGGTGGTAGGGTGTTGTTGGGGCAGTCGGTACTACTGTATTATGATCTTCTCTGTGTGTATGATGCTTAGCCATTTGTAGTGTTCTATTCCCTGGTACACTACCTCAGTCCACCGATGTGCATGACGGATACCCAATTGTCGCTGTTTTGTCGCCTGCACATCTTAGGGCTGCCACCTTTTCCAATGCACAATGTGGGACATTAGTGTTCGAACGTGTAATTTGCCTGGAAAATGCATACCCACGGCCAGTACATAGGACAGGTATTCACGTTTTGCCAGGAGAGCGACCAATTGTTGTAGCATTTCAGTTGCTTATTCTGTTTATTATTATATTTTGCTGTTCCACATACAAATTTACTGTTTTATGCTACCATCTTGATATATATCTGGGAAATGTTTGTCCTGAGATATCAGGACATTTGACATTTGTTCGGTTTATTTACAGGACACGGCTGGCCAGAGAGGGCATATCCCTCTCAGGGTGGAACAGGTGTTTACCTTGGAACATATGCATCAAATTTTCAGGGATTACAATGTTTCAGTAACGATATGTTGCCTAATATACCATCAATGTCATATTTATTACCCCATTTTGCTGCGTAACTCACATTATGTGCTCTCTGCGATTGCATATTCTTCACGTCACCCGTCAAACGCGGATCACATGATCTGTTGCTTCAATAATCTCCCATATCCTCTACACGACTGCTACGTACCCTTCTGTCATAACACGTGTGTCTCCTTCCCTGTATCCACTGTAGTGTCTACAATCACTATTTACTCTGCTGTGTGTTCCCTGACCTATGTTCAGATTTAACAGTATGTGGGTAGGTCTTCGACCCGATATCACTACTGTTAACAGAAACACAATGTAGTCTGGTCCCTGATCTACAATAGACACAAAAAGGCAGACACTCCTTACCTGGGCCTCCTGTTTAAGGCTGCACGTTTTCTTCTTGGGATCCAGTTTTCCGCTTTTCAGCCACAGATCAGACAGTAAACAGCCTCTTTACACACAACAATTCAGTCGGAGGTCTTTTCATTCAAGAAGAACCATTTATGCATATTCTCCAGCGTACATGTCTAACCAGCCATGCACTCTGACCTGTAGCTTACCAAGGCTTTTGCGGATTACAAGGATCACAATGTGAAATAAGTTGTTACAACCAGACTGTAGTTATCAGTAGGCTTTTCTAAGTGACAGCCGATAACACAGGAGGCTCGGGTTCGGAACGTTTTAGTAGTGTACACAGGCAGGCTAAATAATATACAGTCCAAGTATGAGAGTTTTGTCTGACTCTATACAGTAAGCAGTTTCTTTATATAGTGTTTACAATCAGCTTTTGCCCACCTTACTGACGTGGTCGGTCACAGGGCATTTCCATCACTATGGTCCGCAATTGTCTATACATACGTGGGTGCTGGGGTCGTGCTTTTAAATTGTTTTCCCATGGGAATAACACAGCCTTGCAAGGCACCTTGTACATTACAGTATCCTTTTGTGATTGTAGCTGTTTCAAGGACCCTAGACTGTTACGATACAGTGGACAGTTAATTTCTTAATACGTTGCTTTGTCTCTCTGGTAGGGAGTTGTACTGCTATCTTCGATTGAGCTCACAAGGCCATCCTCCTCTGGGGAAGGAGTGCTGTTATGCATGTACATACATTTATTGTTCTGTAACCCAGCAAATAATTAATGATGACAGACATGAGCCTGCTGTACTGCTTACTGCCAGGTTCAGAATTCCATCACAGTACAGCTTAGCTTCACCAATTACATGCAGGCTTAGTTCTACTGCCATATTGTACGGTACAATTCAATACATTATATAGTATTTCGAGTGTAAACTGGAACTTCATATGTGTTTCTATATATTTTACGAACAACATCCATCTGGCCATATGCATGTTGTTCCATCCTTTACCTTGACCGTGTGTATTTGTCCGTCCAGCCACGCTAATCTCCACATGTGATGTCCCAGTTTCCCCTTCTTTGCCTGTAGCACCCTGTTAGGACGTCCTGTGTGGTAGGCACCTGTTCCACTATATGTGATCGACTTCACTGCAAAGATAATCATCGATGCGGTGGTCCAACGACCCGACTTGTCCACATGTGTACAGTTATGTGCACCGTGTCGTATGCAAACCTAGATGGTTTGGACGGGTACATACTACATGCCGGATGTACACATTCTGCTGACACATTCACATGCAGCCATTTACATATCTGTACCTGCGGTGGGTTGGTGACATGTGGGGTATGTATTTGCCAGCGTGGCATTGCCTAACACAAACATCTTACCACAGTTCAGGTATGCACATTGTGTGTGGTTGTATAGCTGCACACGGATGCTAGCAGGTTTGGGTGCAGGGGTATACATGGGTGTGACTGACATGTACAATGAGGCTATTGTGTAGTACATCCGAATGCATGGGTTCTGCTTCTGGATATTACACTTCATCATACACCATCCAGTGTATGCAACAGAGACGTTGCTGGGTCTGGGATATGTTGCTATGCACATGTTTGCCTGTGTTTGAGGTATCTTGCTTCCTTACTGTTGTTATGTCAGCACAGCTACCCGGCTATGTACTGTCACTACTGCTTGTGACCATTATGGTTGGCACCTTTTCCAATGCCCATAGTGGGGCATGTTATGTGGACACTTCGGATTTGCAGGACTACACATACCCAGGGCTAGTGCAGTTGACAGAACTTCACTTGTTTGCCATACTATGAGCTTATTCTGTAAGCGTTTGGGTTCCTTATTTATTTTCTTATGCCATGTCTGTGTTCCATATCGTAATGTATATGTTTTATGCTACTATTTACATGTATATTGCGCGAATTTGCGTGGCAGGGGATCGGAGGTCATTTTCCATTTTTACGATTGTTGCAGGGACACGACTGTCCAATCAGGGACTGTCCATGGCACATTGGGACAGCAGGTAACCCTGGTGACCATGCCCATGTCGCTACTGGGGTTTCCACCTTTTCCATTTTCCGATCTGGGATATTTCCGGGACTCACATCTGACTTTACAGGCCGACACATACAAACGGTCACTATATAGCATAGAAATTCACTTGTTTGCCTAAATAATATGCTTATTATTGTGGCAATTTCCTTGCTTATTCTGTTTATTGTGTCATTTAGGTATTTCTGTTACAGAAATAACCAATTCATGCTACCATTACATTAAATACGGGATATCATTGTGTCCTACAATCGTAGCACATCAGCCATTTCTAATACGTTTTTCGGGACACAACTGTCCATGGAGAGACTGCCCCAACCAAAGTGGGACAGGTGGTGACCTTAGTCGCTGATCCTATGTCGGTGCGGCGCGCTGACATGCGGCTGTACACCTTCTCTGAGTGTAAACACTGACAGTGCATTGCGGGACGAACGCGGTCTTATGCGTATCCTTTGCTCCTTGGATGGGTACACTTATGCCTTCGTGGCTTCTATTTGCTTCTCCGTTAATTTGGGATGGGGACTATGTTGCATACTGTACGTGCGTTTCATTCTGCACAGGACCTGGCTGCTGCCATTACTATTGTGGGCGGACCGTGGCTGTCAGCACATTAGGTTGCTCACCTCATGCCGGCTTAGACACGCCTCCAGACGCATCCTACCTGGGCTCGCTCACGTACACTACGCACGTGTCTGTGATTCCGGTGCACTCTCATTAATATGTATATGGCGCTACTGCGCCGGATATTCCATGCACCGCCGGCGCAGGCCTTACGCCAGCCTTGCGCCGAGCTTCATGAATCCCGGGGTTCATCTTTAAAACACATATTACAAGGATTATTAATGCAATAATTCATAATATGAAAAGAAAGCCTACCCTTAGGCAGATGTCATTCCCCCTAGGCTGAGATTTTCAGTAGTCAAATGTCAGTGTACGTGTTAACTTGAAAATCTTAAATGATGCAGTTACAAGACAGAGGTTTATTGCATGTACCCTAGAGCAGTGTTTCTTATTTTTATTTTTTTTTGGACTAAAGTACCTTACTGAAAAATATTTATTTTTGTGGAACGCCTATGAAAATTTCCACTAAACTAAGAAAATATTTGCACGTGTGAATTGTAAAAAAATCATGTTTCAGGTTTCAAACTTACACAGTCTTAGTGAGAAGGGTGTGCTTGCATTGTATGACAAAAGGTATCAGTACTTGGTGTAAGGTTTGTTAAAGACAGCCTTAATGTAGGTGTCAGATTTAACCTATTCCTATTTTTTGTTTTGGTTTTAATGACAGTGGAATGAATACACCTTCATATAAGTATGTAAAAGGAAAACAGAGTAGTATCTTAAAAGCTTTTTTTTACTTAAAGGTCCATATTCACTATGATTTTTTACCCAAAATTTTATCAAGAGGTAAGTTAGTCTTCAAATTGTTCAGTGTAAAGTCAGAAGAAAGATCTGCTAGATATATATTAAGTTTTAGATATGTCATTTTTTACTCATTCATTGACATTAAAGAGATCTAGAACCCACACAAAAAAAAATCTCTTGGATCCTGACTTTAACAATGAGTGAGAAGGTCACTGAAAAAACAATCAGTAAAAACAAAATGAAAACTCCAGCAAAGCTAGAACTTCCACTGAGTGATCTCCCAAATTTCTTGTATCAGAGGCACATGGGATATATGCAAATGATCCTTATGAACATCAGGTGTTTCAGCTAATTGGAGATTCTGAATGCCCATGACTTGTTTCATCGTTTTACTGGACAATTTCAGGCCAACAAAGCCAAACCCCACTAGCTCTGGATATGCATATTTCGGCCTTGTTATGACCTCATCAGCACAGCACAAGCAGAGTGTTTGACTAAGCATTCAAAACACAGGGCTGTTATACCCAGCTGATGTCCATCATCATTAGGGTCACTGTAAAAAGATCGCAAACAACAACCTAAAACAATGAGTGAGAAGGTCACTGAAAAACTAATCAGTAAAAACAAAATGAAAACTCCAGCAAAGCTAAAACTTCCACTGAGTGACCTCCCAAACCTCTTGTATCAGAGGCACATGGGATATATGCAAATGATCCTTATGAACATCAAGTGTTTCAGCTAATTGGCGATTCTAAATGCACATGACTTGTTTTGTCATTTTACTGGACAATTTCAGGCCAGTAAAGCCAAACCCCACTAGCTGTGGACATGCATATTTCAGCCTTGCTATGATCTCGTCAGCACAGCACAAGCAGAGTGTTTGACTAAGCATTAGAAACACTGTAATGGATCCTGACTTTAGGAAACATAGTCTTCAAATTTAATTTGGTCAGTCAAGTTGCTGAAATTATTAAAGCAGTTGTTTTCTGTTATTTGCATCCAAAGTTTAATTTTATTACTTTGGCCTTCAGTTGTATTAAAACTGTCAAACACTGTTTTGTGTATTCCCTAGAGCTACAAGTTTAACTCATTCAAAAGTTGAAATATTTCTGCGAGGTACCAACATTTCATGTTTTAATGTGTGTCCTTGAAAACAAAATCGAATCATGTAAGTTTTTGATTGACTGAAGTACAATAACTTCTCTCAGGTCACGAGGTCTTTTTTCAACACATGTTGTCATGAAAGCCAACAAACTTCAGCACTTTACATTTTATAAAAACATTTTTTAACTAAACAGAATACATTTTTACATTTTAATTTCATTTAAAAGTTGCTGATGATTATCCCCACTCCTCATATTTATATGATTCAAAACAGTATCATTAGAAAGGGGCATTTTAGCAAATGTGTCACCTGACATTGTTTGGCATGCATCCAGCATGCAACTTATAATAATGTCTCCCCTATGGTGAACCTCATTCTAGATTTTTCATTGCTAAGTGATATCAAATATGATGCTTTAAGACCTAACTCATTTCCTGCACTCATACATGTGTATTTTAACATAACTTAACTCCTCTTTTCTTTAAAAACAGATATAGTCTGGTATCATTTGTGTTTAGTATACAGATGTCTTTTATGTTTTGCCTGAAACATCATGTTATTACATAAAACTGCTGAACACACAACGAATTGAGGATGATCATCTTTATAAATGCTATGTTTGAATGATCGTATCTACATTTCTTTCATTTTAATTCAGGAGGTAATGGGTCAGATTCCAAAAGAGTTTCTGTCACTGTAAGTCTGCCCTGATTCTAAAAGACGTGTTGTCAGTGTAAGTGGCTTACTTTGTTGTAAGATCTGTCTATTAACAAGCTTACACCGGGGCCAGATTCCAAAAGACATACTTGGTCTAAGTGGTGACTTGCACTGACAGTATGTCTTTTGGAATTGGGACCAATGTTTTACTACTAGCATGCCTTTTAAAGATGGAAATATTTACATTTTAATTACTTATTGATGGCCTCTGTTTTGCCATATTTGCAGCAGTAGTATCATCATCTGGTTGCTGATGAGACTATTCTGCATTACTAGCTGTCTGAACTGTGGAACTATTAGGAGAAATTCTGCTACCAACCTCTGTATTATTAAAGAAGAAATCCAACCTATTTTGGTTATTCATACTGACAAATGTCTGTAATAAAAAAATATTTTTTAGGACCACCTATTATGCATATGTTCTTTTTAATTAATCTTCCTAACATTTTCAAATGCATACTTATCTACCATGTTGTTATTGTATCTTTCGGCTTTTCCCAGTTAGGGGTCACCACAGCGGAACTCCGGTCCGCTAATGATTGGCAGTAGATTTTTACATACCGAGTTGCCAGCTCTGATGCACAGCCTTCAATGAAGGTACGCCCATTCACGCATGTTTCCACACAAAAGACGCTTTCGCTGAGAATCGAACAGGACGTCTTACTGTGAGGCGACAACGCTACCGTCTACCATATTGTTTTAAATTATATTTAATTTTTAATAAATTTATTTCATTTATTATCAAACAGTAAATAAATTATATTTACTGTTTGATAAGTAATTCATTGTTAAATAACACAAACTTTGTTTGATTGTGTTTTATGTTTGGATTTTTGAACATTTTTCCAACAAGAAGTGAAACAAAATTTATTACTAATAACAAATTTATCCATTTTACAGCAGTTCAACTATAAAGGACCACAAATTACTCTCATTATAAGCATCCAGTACCCTTACCCATTAAGTGCAGCCACTTTAATTGTGTACACATCACATGTTAGACAGTGACAAAAATGGCTACAATAAAGTACCCCAAATTGCTTTGCAAAATGCAGACTAGCCCTGTAAACTCATCACAGTAAAGTTTGCCTACGTATTTCATACAAATGCACATTTGTCATGCAAATCCATATTAATGACAAGCATATGACATGAGTAAAACTTACTTTGATCCAAATGTGACACCTCCAGTAGTTATAGCCACTTTACAAAATGCAGACTAGTCCTGTAAAGTAGGGACAGTAAAGTGTACCAAGTTATTTCAAACAAATGCACATCTATCCTGCAAATCCAGATTAATGATAAGCATATGACATAAGTAAAATTTATCTTAATCCACAGGTGACCCACCAGTAGTTACAGCCACTGTGTTAACTAAGTACACATCAGATATCAAATTGTGAGTTGTTTCACACAAACACGGAGTATAAAGTGTATATGCAGTAAAGTATTCTAACTCAGCTTCATTCAAATGTACAATAGTCCTGCGATCCTTAATCAATAATGGCGTAAAATGAGTACATGACAAGATGATAAGATGCTTTCAACAGGCAATCCCCACCCCCAGATAGCAGTTACATCCAGTTTGTTGAATGTGTGCATCTTAGATTGTTGATTGTGATGAAAAATAATGGCCACACAATACAGCTTTTTCATGCCAGCAATAGTTACATGGTATTCCATCTGGCTTCACAAAAATCACACTATTCCTACAAAACAGCAATAATGACCAGACATTAGCAGTCAGTACCCAACAATTTTAGCTACTCTTTTGTCTTCATGTATTTCAGATACTTCAGATCACAGGTTATAATAAAACAAAATAACAGCTGCCCACCAGCAAAGTACTCTCACAGAATCAAGAATGAAACAAAAAATAATGAGGGACAGATTTTAAATATTTTTGTCATATACTCATAAAGGGGCTAGAATAGAAGGTCTTATATTTGCATACATTTCTGAAGGATATTAAGTCTGCAACTAAGTTGTTGTTGTTGTCTTTCAGCTTTTCCCGGTTAGGGGTCACCACAGCGGAACTCCGGTCCGCTAATGATTGGCAGTAGATTTTGATGAACGCCGAGGTGCTAGCTTGATGTTCAACCTTCAGCGAAGGCACGCCCATTTACACATGTCTTTCGAATGCCCACCCAACTGCGGGGAGGACATGCAGATTCCACACAGAAGGCACTCCCTGCACTCCAGCCGAGAATCGAATGGGAGAACCTCTTGCTGTGAGGCAGCAATGCTACCGCTGCACCACCTATCATTATTTAGTCAAGTGACTGCAAACATCATTAATTTGCTAGATTTTGGAAACTACAAATCTTATAAGGAACAGACCAAAAATGTGACACCAAATCACCGAGGGAGGCAGATGAACAGTTGACAGATATATATTGTATAATTGCAGCACAAGTCTCCAGAAAAGCAAACATTTTATGAGGAAAAGAACAAAAATAAGAGACAAAGTCAGGGACAGTTAAGAGGGATGCTGTCATCTAGTTGTCCTGTAAAGCTGTTCACTGATATCTGGTCACGTACTAGATTGGATTATACCTCTAAACCTGCAGCCATCTAAAATAGACATAAAGGCTCTTGAAAAATATGTATGTCTACCCAAAAAATTTGAACACTTAACTGATTAAAATTTACATATCACTTTTCCCACTCCTAGTAAGATTGTAGAATGCTACTTAGAAATTCAAGCTTAAAAACTGACAGTGACAAAATGACAGAAACATGTAAACACATTGTCACATTTTTATTGTGAAATGACACGAGTACAGTAACATGTTCCTACAAAAGCATGTCTTCTCAGATATAGTTAAAAACTTTATAATTACAGCACAGTATTAGACTTTAGGAAGAATCTGTCTTGAACAACACAATGCCAGTGTAGCAGTACCATCACAAAATAGTAATAGCACACATAGGATTTAGTACTGCAACAACAACAACAACTGCATAGCCCAAAATATGGTGAAAAGCATCGGAGTTAGCTTTTTGTGGTGGATCTCATTTTCAAGCAACGGGTCAGAACCAGTCTGTTTAGTCTGTTAAAGACAAACACCTCACGTCTGTCGCTCGGCAGGTCAGGATAAAACAAACGAGCAGTTGTGGGTTTAGTTCAAGCAGTTTTATTATATACAAACACATCAGGACTGAGGCTTAGTAACGTAAACTTAAACAAACTTATAAACAGATTGACTATTGCACTCATACATGTTAACATTCTGTTTTGTGTCTCAAAATGGCACTGCTGCTTCCATGTGCTGTCTGTTTATATGCACGTGCCCTCACTTTGAAATATTTCTTAAAGTTACAACACACACTCTGTTCTACATCCTCCTTCTTTGAAAAATAGGTCATGCACAGCAATAATGACAACATGCAATTGTGCAGAAATAATCCTTTGACATGCAGTTATATAAAACTAATTACAAATGAAACAATCATGCCCAGGTTGCTGTGTATTTTACACTAGGTCTGGAAATATGACCTGATCATGTGACATAAAAACTAGGACTGGGTTTAGCAACAGGGACTGTCTTTAATGAATGTTCAACTTCAGGGACATGTGGGACATCATCAGGAATGGGAATAGGTACTGAGACATGTCCTTCAAGATGAACATTGTCTGGACTGCTCTGAGATCTAGAGTCTGTATCACAGGTACAATGCTGTGATATTGATTCAGACACTGGAAGAGGATGCCTGCAATTTCTTCTCTATTCTATACCCTCAGATTCCATAGATTTTGGCTCAGCACATATACCTCTCACTTGACCAATTCAATCAACTCCTTTCGCCATTTGCATCCTCACTGTTTCTCCTTCTTTCAGTGGATGAAGAAATCTGCTCATTTTATCATAGCTGGACTTCTGAAATGAATGCTTTTTGAATAGTTGGGCTTTGATTACTCTGGTGTTTTTAGCTTGAGGCACCAACAAACTGGAACTGATAGGCAAGGTTGTTTTGGTTTGCCTAGCCAGAAGTCTCTGATCAGGTAAGCCAAGTAAATTGTCATGGGGTCTATTTCTGAGATAAAGCAAATTCAAGACAACATCGGTATTGTCACACTTTGACCTCTCTAGTAATTGGTTTGCACTTTGTACTGCACGTTCAGCTAGGCCATTTGACTGTGGGTGCTCAAGACTACTGGTAACATGGATAAAGTCAAGTGTCTGAAATAGCTGACTGGTAAACTGGGCACTGTTGTCAGAAATAACTTTGTGTGGATTACTATGGACTGAAAAATTATGTTTCTACTTAGTAATGACAGGTTAATTAATTAATTAATTAAATAATTAAATAAATAGGTTAATGATAGGTTAGGTAGTAGATCAATCTCAAACCAGTTTGAATAAGAGTCTACCAACACTAAGTAATGTTGACTGTTTCACTCGAATGTGTCAGTGGCTACTGTTGACCAAGATAGTTCAGGAATCTGGTTTAGCTGAAGTGGCTCGTTTTGCAAACGCGGTTTTGTACTGTTTCAGACTGAACAAGATGATAGCACTTTATCAATATCTTTTGACAGAGAATCCCAACATACTAGTCCTCTCACCCTTCTTTTGGTAGCTTTGGAACCTGGGTGGCCACAGTGCAAAATCTGGATGCAGTCATGTTGTAAGGAAGTAGGAATGACAACTTTAGGACCTTTGAAAATGATACCATCTTCCATCAGCATCTCTGTATGGAAAATAATGTTGCACTTCTGTTAGTACACAAGATTGCTTTGACAGCCATCCTACATCGAAGTGGTTGAGCTTTTGCAGAACAGGCTCAGTCTTTGTATGATCTCTTAGCTCATCAAGTCTTGTGGTAGAAAAGTTATACACTTCCATGACATCAAAATCAAAATTCTCTGCATCAAGCTTTACTGTGGAATTTCTGGGAAAGCTGGATAAAGTATCAGCCAGATACCTTGTCATTCTAGTTGTCTGACCCTTATGTTAATTTGACCATATATCTCCTTCCCTTTCTCCTTCACTGGCTGGTGTGAGTAAGCACAAAACTATCTTTTTGTGAAATCACTCCCCTTCAACTGTAGTTGTACTTTTGTAATCTAAGCATCATTCTTTGTAGTCTTGCTGGAGTTATATGCACAGGCTTTTTTAAAATAGTGACTAGGGGCTGATGATAAGCCTCAGTCTGGATAGCTCGGCCATAAATATAATCATGGAACTTCGAACATGCGAACCCAATTGCCAAAATTTCCTTCTCAGTTTGAGCATACTGCCTCTCAGTTTGGGTAAGAGTTCCAGATGCATAGGCTACTGGCCTGCCCTCTTGAAGAATAACAGCACCAAGACCGAACTTTGAAGCATCACAGGAAAGAATAGCTGGTTTATGGATATCATAGTATCTTAATTTACGTGGACTGGCAGTTTTCTGTTTAAGGTCATCAAATGCTCTCTGGTGTTGTTCCAACCATGATCAGGTAAGATTTTTGTCCATCAGCTCTTTTAAGGGCACTGATAATTCACTGATGTCTGGTATAAATTTGCCCAAATAGTTAACCATGCCAAGAAAACGCTGTAAGGCTTGGACATTGTCTGGAGCTGGCATCTCAAGAATAGCTGTTTGTTTGGAAGGATCTGTTTGTAAGCCTGAACTGGTAAACAAATGACCTACATAAGTAACTTCTACTAGCCTGAATCCATATTTCAGAGGACTGAGCTTCAGATTCACTTTATATGCTCTTTCCAGAGCTTTCCTGAGGTTTCTGTTATGCTCTGCTTCTCCATTGCCTCCAACTAGTAAATCATCCGCTATTACAGCACACAGATAACCTGAAAAAATTTGCTCCATTGCACTTTGAAAGACTTCACTGGCAGAATTTATTCTGAAAAGCATTCTGAGAAATCTGTATCTACCAAATGATGTGCTGAATGTAGTCAGTAGTGAAGATCTGCGATCAAGCATTACTTGCCAAAATTAACTCTTTGCACCTAAGACAGAAAAAATACTGGCATTTGGCATGAGAGTAGCAACATTCTCGACTGTATGCATAGGATGGTGGGGTCTCTAATACTTTAAGTCTCTTGGGTCAATACATTTTCTGATTTCATCTGAGCTTTTCATATGAGTGACTCCCATGGAAGACACCCATTCAGTTGGTTCTGTAACTGGACAAATCACATCTTGCTGCACCATCTTATTTAACCGGACTTTGACTATGTCCTGCATAGCTATTGGAATTCTCCTCATTGGTCTGACCACTGAACTGACCTTTGGGTCTAATTTCATGGAGTACACAACTGGAAGTTAACCTAGCTTGTCTTTCAAAACATCAGCTCACTCTGAGAAAATAGCATCAGTGAAACTGGTACTAGGACATGTGCTTACATGATGGACTTCTTTGGTAAAAGAAAGCAGTTTCACACTTAAACTGTCTCTGAGAACTAATGATGACTGCTCAGGTCTTCTGACTACATAAAATTGCAAGCTGTAACTGTTCCCAGCTGAATAGCATGAAAGCATTACTGAGCCGTCAGTTTGAATCTCTTCACCTCTATAAGCAACAAGCTTCACACAACTGACCAAATTAAGTTGTTCACAAGCTCTTACTCTAGCAAAAGTTTCTGCTGACATAACATTGCACTTAGAACCAGTCTCCACTGTGAGCTCCGTGGGTTTACCATTGATCAAAACAGTACAAAACACTGTTTTTTGCCAGCAAACCTACTGCATTAACCTTTTCACCAACCACTGATACACCATCTACATGGAAAGAAGAGTTGCAGCTTTCTATATGATTAACTTGCTTTTTTGAGTGACCTTTCTTAATAAATGAATGAGGCTTACTTGATTTACAAAGCTTTTGAAAGTGGTTCTATTATTTACACGTGTGGCATTGCTGACCAAATGCCAAGCAATTTTCTCTTTTGGATTCATGATTGGCATCACTATTATGACAGTTAACAATGAGACTTGGCTTGGGTTTTGCTGACTTACCCTTATGCCGCACTGAGCATGTCCGTTTTACTGAACTAGTCTTAGAACATGCTGGAAGGGTACAGGCTCTCCCTGGAAATCCTGCAGGGGATGCAGCTACCATGTGCTTGGGCTTGTTTCTGTTAGCCACATGTTGCATGCTGTCTGCATTTGCTCTAGAGGCTGTTGAAACCATGCTCTTATCACTTGCAAGCATATTTGTGTGCTTTTCTGTAAGCTCGTGTATCTGATAAATCTCTATGGCTTTGCTCAACGTTAAATCACTGTCTCGAAGCAAAATCTTTCTTACAGCAGCATTATTAACACCATACACAAGCCTGTCTTTTATCAACTCATCTTTCAAATCACCAAACCTGCACATTTTAGCTTTGTTTCTCAAGTCAGTAATGTAAGCTGCAAAAGTTTCTCCTGGCTTTTCATCTGTTGTTTAAAATAAGTACCTCTCCAATGTAGCATTTGTCGGGGGGTTACACATTTCTCTTAATTTATGTTTGAAGCACTCAGGATCTTCCCTTGATTCAGCTTGTACAACAGTATGGTGGTTTTCCCCTTTTCCTGCATTTACCACTGGTGGATACACAAGGGAACATTCTCTTTCAACGGCTTCTGACCCCGCAAGATTAAGCAGAATAAATGCCCTTGTACATGCATCTTTGTCAGAAAAAGTTGCTTGTAGGAAAATATTGTATTCCTGCTCAAATAGTCTCCAGTTCTCTGAAATACAATGATGAAACACAAGTGGACTAGGTCTGTGAAATGCCTGTGCCATGCCAACAAACAGTAATAAAGACCCTTGGAAGTATGTACAAGCATACATACATATACGCCCGAAATATATGCCAGAATTGTAACTATGCTCAACAGCACAATAGACTCTTCAAAATAAGTACACTTGTAAAATAAGTTTCCGTAGCACAAGAACACTTTGAGATCACTGTACTTTGTGAAACCACCCCTTATCAGTTTAAGAAACACTTTGAAATGACTGCACTTTGCGAATAAATTGTACACAACACAAGAACCTTCTCAAAATGGCTGTACTTTATGAAATAACTCTACAGTGTAAGAAACACTTTGAAATGACTGCACTCTGTGGATAAAATGTACACAGCACAAGAAATATTTCGAAATGACTGTATTCTGACTGCACTTTGCGATATAACTGTACTTTTCACACAGTAAATTCTTCAAAATAATTGTACTGTAATAAAGCACACACTGCAAACACTTTGCACACTCTGAGATACTTTGAATAACTCTAGTTATGCTGTGAATAGCTTTAGTCAATGTGAAATAGTAGCACATAGCAAAAAGCAGTGATTTATTAAAGAATGCAGCCAGCTTGCTTTCCCACGCTCACGTTGCCCTTTTATTGTACTTGTTATGAGTGTTATACTTTTCTTGTGCTCATTTTACTTTAAACATGCTCGTTATGCAAATCAGACATAGTTCTGAACACTATCATAAGTATTTTGAATAATTTTATCAAATATCATGGTTTCGAACATTTCGCTTATTCAGTAATGCGTTTTGCGCTTTTCATTTGATTACTAATACATCTTGTGCCTTGCTTTTGATTCATAATGCGTTTTGCACTTTTCATTTGATTACTAATACATCTTGTGCCTTGCTTTTGATTCATAATGTGTTTTGCGCTTTTCATTTGATTACTAATACATCTTGTGCCTTGCTTTTGATTCATAATGCGTTTTGCGCTTTTCATTTGATTACTAATACATCTTGTGCCTTGCTTTTGATTCATAATGCGTTTTGTGCTTTGCGAATGCTTCGTTATCATTTTCTTTACAAAATAAATCATTTATGTGAGTTTTTTATTACCTGAATTTCGTTTCTGGTCTTTCACTCTTGATCTCATTCTGGCACCGTGTCACTTGTCCGGTCAGGATAAAACAGATGAACAGTTCTGGGTCAGTTCAAGCAGCTTTATTGTATACAAACACATCAGGCTTGAGGCTTAGTAACTTAAACTTAAATAAGCTTGTAAGCAGATTGACTACTGTACTCATACATGTTAACACTCTGTTTTTTCTCAAAATGGCACTGCTGCCTGCACGTGCTGTGTATTTATATGCACGTGCCCTCAGTTTGAAATGCTTCTTTAAGTTACAATACGCTCTCTGTTCTACGTCTGCCCTACTCTTCCTCATCTTTTATACAAATTAACATGATCTATCATCAATCCCCTTAGAAATTCATGGATCAAACCTAGTAAAGCAAGACTCTTGAGGGAAAGGTCTGCCAGTTCAGCTCTCAAACATCCTGTCCCTCACTGTGTTAAGCAAGTCTAACATCTCCTTTGAGGACCTCCTCTTTCTTATTTTGTTTTACACCTCATACCAGTATTTTGCATTATAATTTCACTGCATTTTACTTCTGCTTTGTTTTTGGCATTAATTATAACTATAATAGTCATAAAAGTCACAGTCAGAATCAGTTAAATCAGTTATTAGTAATTTAGCATACAGTTAAAATGTGTATGCTTTAGGTCAGTTACCTTACCTAGCTAGTAAATAAAGTCACCGTGACTTAGTATTTTTGATGTTTGTCAAGGCATATTTTACATTAAATTGAGCTACCAAAATCTCAGGCAGATGAGACCTCAGTTTATCATCTCATCCAAAGAACAGAACACTCAGGAATACAGTGTTTTCTTTCCCATGCAGCACCGGAGTGGCAGTGTTTGAAAATTTAACCCAAGCAGCTAGGGTGTGAGAAGTGCTCACAGCTTTTTGATATTCTGGTACCAAAGTGAGTTTGCTATCCATTCATCTACAAACTTTTCCACATTCATTGCAAGTGAAGTTTAGTGAATAATCATGAAACTGCTGCTTTGACAAGTAGCCCTTCACAATACAACCAGTGAAACACACTAACCCTGAAGGGCTGTTGGTTCTTTTCTTGGCACCATATAGAAAACCTTCTGCACTTACTAATATATATCACTTTCTAGTAGCAGGTTTTCTTGCCTTCTTTAATATCTACTGCACATCCTAAGAAAAATGTGGCTTAGTAGGCAGTCATTTGTAGTCAGGATGTATCAAACACCCCTGGTCTTGTGTGAGTAGATCCAGTCTTGTGAAGAAGCTTATGGTGATTGCCCCTAGCCATTTCCAAAAGAAGGGAGAACCACTGTTGTCTGGGCCAGAAGAAAGCTGCCACATTGATCTTTGGGAATCCTACTGAATCTTCCCATGATCCTGAAAATTAATGAAAAGGGTAGAAAAGCATACAGGAAAATTCCAGTCTATGGAAAAGAAACATCTGTCTTTAGGCCTCTTGTATGGAATTCTGGATCAGAACCCACTCATTGCTTTGAGTGGAAACAAAAAGTTTTTCTTGAGGTTCTCCCTACAGTTGGATTAATTCTTGGAAGACCCACTGATTCAATTTCTATTTATGAGTGTCAGTATCCTGGCCAGGATGGCCACAGTGGTGTTGCCACCTCACAGCAAGAGGTTCTCTGGTTCAATCCTCAGCTGGGATGCCTTCTGTGCCAAGTCTGCATGTCCTCCCTGTGGTCGTGTGGGTTTCCTCCGGGTGCTCTGGTTTCCTCCCACATCCCAAAGACATGTAGGTGAATTGGACACTCTAAATTGACCCTAGGCATGAGTGCATGTCTGTGTGTGCCTTCTGTGGAAGGTTGGACACCGGGGTGGCAACTCAACACTGTAAAACTCCACTGCCAATCATGAGCAGACAGTTGATCCGCTGTGGTGTTCCCTAACTGGGAAAAGCCGAAAGAAGAAAAAGAAGAAGGGTCAGTATCCTGGCCCTGTTGAACTTGCCTGCCAATGGTATGTAAGATACCTGTACAGTGAGATTGTGCTGAAAAGCTATATCACAGGTGCCCATGGTTAGTCTACACAGGGGTTAAGACCTGTTTCCCCCTTGTTTATGTACCTCATTACTGTGGTTTTGCCTCTAAACACTTGTACTTGAGGAGGTTCTTGGGGCCATAGATGATTGAGAGAATTAAGAATACATATAAGTACCAGCATCTCTTTTATGTTTGTGTGTTTTGATCTGCCTTTTCTGTTCCATAGACCCTGCACTTTTATCCCCATAGATACTGCTCCCCAAGTAAAGTCTGAGGCATCTGTTGTGACCAGCTGTGCTGTAGCTGAGAGGGGGAATGGACCTTGCTTAGTCTGTTTGTTTTGCATCTTAAAGGAGGTTGTAGAACACATATTCAATCCCTTATCAAACTTTTAAAAGGAGGTCTGTGAAATCTGAGAGATTGCTTGAATCAGCTTACCTCTGTCATTACACTTTTAAGGACCTCTGCAGCCGAAGGTCCAACAACTAAGTATCTGTCCAAGAGAGAATTCACAGTTTCACATTTGACATCTTTGGGGGATTTTGAGAGCACGACCAGGCAACATCCTTATAACAGTTCCATTATCAACAGCCCTGGATGTGGCATCAGTAGAATCATGTGCACATTTCAAACAGTGGGTAACCACGTATGACACAGAAAAAACAAACCGCACAAAGCTAATTCCTCCACAGAAGAGGAATCAGACACCAAAATATTCCTCATATTCTCAGCAAAAGCAAGCATCAACTTTAACATACGAGCTTTACAGTTGATAATCCTAAAAGCAAGGGTTGTAGAAGGATGCACTTTTTCCAAATCTATCAAAATTCTTCCCATCTTTGTTAGAAGGATTAGTATTGTTCTAATGTTTGGCAGCAGTTGGGCTCACTAATGCAATAGCTGCTGGGTCTAGTCTAGGATGAGTATATAAAAACTTAAACAATTAAGGACCTTATGCAATGTATCTGCTTTCTTAGAGCAGCAGACTTGCTGTCAGGCAAGTTACAAGATGCGACAAAAACATCCTTCAAAACTGAGAGTACAGGAAGGCTTGGCATTGGTTCTGGAAATTCCAGTTGGAATAAATCATACTTTCATAGGGACTGAGAAGCATAATTATTTTCCCTTTGAAACAACTGATTCATTCTGGAAATAATTTCAGAGAAAGGGAATTTTGTACAGACAATGGCTGAAATCATGCTCTCTTCAGAATCTGAGTGGAAAACCTGGAAAAACAAAACAGAAGCTGTCCCTTTACAATCATGGCGAGGTTCAAAATCTTAAATCTCTTCTGAAATTGAAGAATCTCTTGCTTTTACCAGAAACAGCCAAACTGGAAGGATTAAGATCATTAACTAAACCCTAAGCTAAGCCCAATTATCACTCTTGTCCAAAGTAACTGAGACAGGAGAAGACATATGTCTAAGTTTTTGTGTCTTTTTGACAGGAATCTTTAAAAAAACAGGCTCACTTTTGCAAGGAAAAACCTCCCTAGTGAATAGGCATAGCTTTCTGGCTAAGCAGATTGGCATTCGCTGGCCCTTTTCCCAGGACCAAGAGTTGATATCCCTTGTCCACCAAGGACATTCTAACAGCCACTGATGATGTGTTTAATCCCCGGCCCAATGGGACTGCAGGGACTACACAAGTGATAGTCAAGTTAAATGCCTGTTGAGTTGATGTTCTGATGATCCAGTATTAATGACAGCAGGGTCACCCATATGTGACTAAAGAACTTTAGAACCTGCTGTAATGGCAGACATTGTTTAGTAATGTTCATCTTTTTGTGGCTAGAAGAAGGAAGAACTGAAAAACCAACAGATTGTTCCATGGTTAAGGTAAAAAAAGATGCCCGATTCCTGGGGAAGACAGGAAGAAGTAGTCGGTAAAGCAGGTCAGTAACAAAAAAGTAACTTTTTCCTTTAAAAACACAGTAAAAATAATTTTAAATACTTAGCCAAGCCTCCAAAAGTAAAAATAATGACTTTTATCGCATGAAAATTAGTTTAAATTTAGTTCTAACAACTTTTTATCACAAAAGTACAAATTTGGCACTACATTTAAAGGTAATTAAAAGTCACATGACAGCAATTAAAATACGTTTTCCTAGCTTTACCATTAATATTTCACAGAAAAAAACACAAGTTATGTTTAAAAAAGTAAAGTGGAAGTTTTTCTTTCCCAAAGAGAACTCATCTTCCCAGCAGTGAACTAGCGTTAGCTGGCTGTCATTTCTTGAAAGCCCACAAGTGGACCATTCTTTAGTGTCATTAAAGCTGTGAAGGGCTTGGCGCCCAAAGCTGACTTTTTTAGTCAGTTTAACTTGAGCTAACAGGCCCTGGTAGGTCTGCACAGGACCAGCTTTGTAAGCTGGCCAGCTGTTATGGCCTTAGCAGGATATAACCCACATAGCTAAGATTACTGCAGTAGTGAGCAGCATGATGGACATCTTGTAACTCACCGTGCTTTAAATACGCGATCACAGAGTAGAAAGCTAAAATACTCAGGGAGAACAACTTCCAGTATAGAGATCTGATCTGTACATTGAGACTAGAATTGGAATTGCTAGTACGGCTTGCTGTTTCAAAGTATGAGTACCTCTTCTGCTGAGAAACCATAGTAGTATAGGTAAGCTATTGGCTAGACAATAGTATAGACATGCTCGCTATATACAGTTATGCATGGCAGCACTCGATTTATGTAATTACAAGCAGACTATACGCATCATCTAATATGTTAATTTGTAAGTCGGGACCTGAATCACCATTTTCAGAATAGTGATAAAAGCAATACGTGGGACATCTAGGACACATGCAGATACATGAAACCCACGTTCAGGCATCTTTCTTGAAAAATGATTTGCTATTTGCAGTTACCTTCTCGGCTGGAGCGCCTTCTGTGTGGAATCTGCATGTCCTCCCCGTGGTTGAGTGACATTTAAAGACATGCAGGTAGGTGCATGTGTGAATGTGTGTGCCTTCCTTGAAGGCTGGGTGTCGGGCTGGCACCTCGGCACCGTAAAGATCCACTGCCAATCATTAGCAGACCGGAGTTCCACTGTGGCGACCCCTAACTGGGAAAAGCTGAAAGACATTAGTTTTTTAGTTACCTTATCCAGAAAAGTTTCTGAGCTATGAGTTTTTATTGTGTAATGAACCATAAACTGTTTCATAGAAAGGCATGTTGTTTATAAGAACAAAATTATCTTTAATGTCTAAAATAGTCTCTGAGATTTATTTGAACTAGTCTATATAGTTGCCTGTCTTCTTTTCAAAATAAGAATCCAAGGGTAAAAAAAAATGTCTGCTGTGAGTATATGTCAACAGCTCAGGACCTGCATGAAAAGAAATGAACCCTAAAGGCAGTTACCTCTCAACTGTACAGATTTTCACAAGAATGTTTGGATTTTTGACTCATATTTTTTGGACTTTTACTCATAAAATTGTGGTTTTCTCTCAAATCATTGCCACATCTTTGAAGACTGAACTCAGAAAATAATGACAGACATTTGAGATTCAGACTTCATACCCTTCAGAAAATTCCTGCTAATGCAATATCTATTTTATCAACTTTCTAAGTCTGTAAGAGCAATATTTAAAAAAGTCCCTATTTTTGTATCTTTGTCCCCCATTGTCCAGATTTCTTACTCTACAAGGTTAAGAGCTAATGCAGTAAGAAGTATAACATACTGATGTGGTAACTCAGATCTCTACCTGTGGGACCACAAATAGGACGTGAGCTGCAGGTTTTAGGGATGTTTGGCATATAGACGTGGAGTGTTAAACACTCCACCATCCCATAATGCACATTCTCCTATTAAAAGTGTATTTTTCTAATGTTTAGTTTCACTTTCACATAGTTTACTTAAATGTTTCTTCCTTCCTACAGCTGAATTCCTGTTTGTTTCCCCTGGTTATTGATTCAAGATTTCAGAGTGGCTTGTTATTTATACTAATGTTTCCTGATAGTGCAGTTCTGTTTCATTAGTTGCCAGTCAGTGTACAGATCATTTATTATGATTGTGTTTTTTTTTTTGGTTTAAGAATTTTCTTACTCCTGTTACTTCCTCAAGGTAAGAAGCCACTGAAATATTTAGAAATTAAAAAAATGGTGTCATCCTTTTCAGTTACTGTATTTGTAGATTTAATTTGCTTCTCTTCAAGGTACACATTAAAGGGCAAGTTTTACTCACCTTTTTCTGTTGACATATGGAGCAAAGTATAGAACCACCAGCCAAAAGTCTGGTCAGTTTTATGGGACTAGGTATCTGGCTTTCAGGCATCTCTGTCTCTTATTGCTTGCTATATTTCTAGTTTCCTTCCTTTCCTGTCCTTTTGCTGTCAGCAGAAGGTATGAATTGTTTGGGGTTAGACCTGTTACATTAAATCAAACTGTCAGACTCTGCCTACTTTGAAAAGGACTACCCTAAACAACAAAAAACTCTAGTGAAACATCTCCTGTCACCTTTATGCCTTAAAAGGGAAAATTGCACACTATATTTCCCCATCATCAGTAGTTGCAAGGATATGAGATCTACAATATAAGGCCCTGGTAGGTCTGCACAGGACCACTTGAGCTACCTGCAGAGGTTCTCATGCATGTTGACAGAGGTAAACCCTATATCCCTTGCCAACCATGGTCCCCATGTGTATCACTGCCCTTGGCCCATATACTTTTACTTGCTCCTGCCTGTGCTTCATGAGCACCCAACAACATTATGGTCAGTTTACATTGATCCCCTCCCTGTGAGGACACTGGGCAAAGAGTCCTGCTACATCAATGTGTTCCTAAGCCAGCAGGGTTTGTCTGCAAGATGTTTCAGTAGGTTATTTTTGAAAGAATTGAATGACTTATGTTCAATAGGTTCATAGGTTGGTACTAGGCTATCGGCCATAGGGCCTATACAAGCCTAGCCATAAGAATTCCCTAGATATTTCTTCCCACAATATTTACTTCCCTGGACCCCTGTCTAGCAGGGCGACTGGCGTGATCCCCGAGGTGAATTTCCTATCTCCCATCCAATCATCAAGGTTCCTTTTGAAGAGGGCCAAGGAGGCGCTCTGCTTGACATGTATAAGCAGTCTTTTCCAGAGTATGGGGAGTCTCTAGGTCAGGAACCTATCCCTCCAGCATGTTTTGTTCATTGTGATGACAAGGTTTAGATCTCTGGAGCATGTGGCTTTGAGGGATTGGGATTTCTTTAAATGGAGCATGTCCAACAGCTCAGGATTTGACATGGCCTTGTATGTTAAGCAGAGATCACCTCTGAGTAGATGATATGCCACAGAGTATAGATGGAGTTTTTTTAGACGGTCAGCATAGGGCATCTGCTTTAGGCCTGTGATTCTTTTAGTGAGGTATTTCTGCGGCCTTTCCAGCTGTTGCAGATGTCTTGTGAGGTACGTACCAAACGGGGCGTTGTACTCTATAATAGGTCTAATGAGGGATGGGTACAGTGGGACAATGATTAATATGTGTGTGGGGGTGTCTTATTCCCGTATCATGGAAAATGCTGGGTAAAATACTCATCACATTTATTTGTATTATTTAGTTACCTGATTTAGAGCTGTATCCCACAATGATGCATTCTATCCATAGACTTTCATATAAACTATGTAGAGAGCCTGTAAGTAACTCATAAGAAACAGAACACATAATGACAGTTCTTAAAGCTTTTCTGAACAGTTCAAGTTTCTAACCTCATGGGTTTCTGATTAATGAACAATTATCACTTTTTGGTTATTTTTCTTTTCCAGATAGTTTGCTCAAAGGCTACAGAATGAGTGCTGTGTTCAGTAATGGGTTTAATCAGAGAGGTTTAAAGTGATGCAGTAATCTCCCCGGAGTGACTGGGCATGTCCTAAGAACTATACGGGGTTATATAATCTGTTTTTCTGAATTTAGCAGATACAATCTATCCCAATTTTTATGTTGTTGTCTGTCATTGTCCTAGAGGTGTAATGTCTGTGTCATTTTGTGGCATTTTTTACTGTAATGTGAGTCCTTTTTTTGCCTAGTGTCAACTATTGGACCAGATAAGTTTTTTTGTAGACCATTTTGGAGAATAGCAGCATTTTTTGTTTCTGTCATTCACTTGGCCATTCCCTGAAAACCTCCTTAATTACCCTCTACTATATCCCCTACATTTATACTATTTCACACTCATCTAACCTTCTTCTTACTACCTCCGTGTATTTCCCTCTGCTTCTCCCATTGCAATTCTAACCCCCCTCTCCATTGACCTCAGCCTCTATTGTAAATATACATGGTCTCAGTTCCTAATCTCATATACCCCTTACTTAATAATTTTGAGCATTTCTACAGCATTTACAAATCTTTAAATATTTTCAGACTAAACAGTAGAGTATTATTACATATATTTGTTTTTATTATTATTTTTGTATTTTACTTTTACCAGTATAACTTGCGCCTATCAGTGCAATGTGCACTTCTACTTTTTTAATTCTCAGTTTTTTATTTAATTTTACATTAACATCTTTCTGTTACCATAAATAGGTGCACAGAGTCAAAGATCATACGATTTAATGCAGATAAACTCCCAGGTTTGAACCAAATGGTGTCGCTTAAACCGTTTTTAAAAGCTCGACCATTGAGGCATTGAGTTTTTGAATGGCATGTCCAGTATATATATTTTTTATATTTTTATAACTTTATACTTATGCATGTCTATATGCTGTTTTTATGTGTATGTAAATACTTAAGTATATTTTAGCTTTAATGTATATATTTTTCACTATTTATATTATGCCTATATACTCTTAGCAAGGCACATGCATTAGTGCATATACTCATTGGTATCAAGTCAGATGTATTTTGTACACATTTTTTCATAGATATATTTTATATGTTTTTTGTATGTATTTTTTCTATGCATGTTTAACAGAACTATTAGCTTGGACAAGGAATGTGTGATATATGATATTTTTATTGCATTATTTAGTTTTATATTTTTTATTCTGCATTGGCAACTGTGTTTCTTTTTAATTAACAGTGATTAGGGTACTTGCTTGTATCATCATGTGACTGTTTCAAGTATTTATGGAAGTGTGAAATTTCAACAGTTGTCTGATGAAGGGGTAGATCCCTGAAAGCGCTAACCTGTGTACTGTTTGTACTGTTTTACTTAAATAAATCGCCTAGCTGTGGTACTGTCGGTGCTTCTTTACGTTTGCTATCTTTCTGCTACCAACTGGCCTAGGTCATGCCCAGGAAATATCACTGGGCTAATTTGCTTACAGGGTTAACAAATGCAAATGAATAAATAAAACAAGCGGAAACCAGAATGTATACCAGCATTGAGTGGGTACAGAGCAGTGATATTAATACAGAGCTGGGTACCAGCCTGTCACTGGTCATACACATATGCATTCATTTACACATAGCATGCACACCTATTGGCAGTTTAAAGATCACTAGGTCACCTACAGCATGCTCTTTTTATGTAGGAGGAAACTAGAGCACCAGGCAAAAACCCATGTTGCCAAGGGAGAACATTCAGATTATGTACAGAAGGTGTCCCAGCTAGGAATGAAACTGAAGAAACTATTTTCTGTGGGGCAGCAAGACTAACCACTGCATGAATATGCATCTGTTAATGCGGTTATATTACCCAGCTTTTAGTCATCGCCATATTTGGTCATCCAGGCCCCATTTCCCACTGTGTCCTTTTGCTTATCTAGTATTTACCCGTTGAATTTTGTACAGGTTAACATTCAGTTCTTTTAATTTGCCAGGAATTCCTTTATGTAAAATTGTGTCAGATGACTTAGCATTAACAATGATCAGTGGTGCAGCAGTAGCGTTGTTGCCTCACAGCAAGAGGTTCTCCCGTTCGATTCTCGGATGGAGAGCCTTCTGTGTGGATTCTGCATGTCCTCCCCGTGGTCGAGTGGTGTTCGAAAAACATGCGTGAATGGGCGTGCCTTCGTTGAAGGTTGTGCATTGAGCTGGCACCTTGGCACTGTAAAAATCTACTGCCAATCATTAGCAGACCGGAGTTCCACTGTGGTGACCCCTAACCGGGAAAAGCCGAAAGAAGAACATTCAAAACTGTCAGTGCTTTAACAGGTATTGCTGTTTCCTCTTCAAGAAAAGACAGATAAACACAGGATTAAAATGACAAGATCTCACTTGACAAATGTGACTTGTTCCATATCTAGGAAAAGTATGTCCTGTGTGCCATATTGTATCAGCTCTTTTCCAATTCTTCCCATGAAGTTACATATAATACTGTTTAGGTTGATTGACTTATTATTTGATTCTGATGTGACACCTTACATATACTGTGATTTTACGCAGCATAATTGATAAGGGTACTGGTAGATTTCCCTTAATTCTGTATAGGAAATCATCAAGTTTGTTCCAGTTCCATTAAACCTGATTTTTTTTTTAATTTATCTTAATTGCAGCTGTATAAAGGAGTACTCTGACATATGTCTTTCCTTTTTGTGAAGTTAGCACAAAATGTTTCTGCCTGGTTACTTGATGTTGTGGCTGGGTTTAGTGAGAGTCCTGCATTCACATCTCTTTGTTCTTTTTGTGTTTTGATGTAGATAAAATACTTTATTATTTTCTTTATCTTTTAAGAGCAGGCTGAATGTGTAGCTTGATCTGGAAGACATTTTATTGAAGTGGCATTTCTGATTTATTTAATTTTGGCTTATTTTACTTTTTGAAAGATAAGTAGTACCCCTTTTCCCTGTGTTGTGCTCTAATAAGTTGTTGTTGAACCTGCCTGTATATTTATGTCTTATTGGTATATGTTCATAAATTGTGAGGATGTTAAGTTGTCAATCTCGCCTTCATTCTTGCTGGATGGGTTCGGAGCCGATCCTCGGCTCCGACTCGGCACTAGCTTTAGCTCGAGAACTCCTTTTACCAGCTCGAGGCAACCCTATATCCCATGATGCAAGGCGGAACTACCTCCAGATCTCGTTTGCCGCTTAGCGAAAGAGGTCTCCTTTGCCAGCTGAGGTAAGTTTTTCTTGTTAAAGAAGAAATAAGTTTAGTTAGGGGTTTAATTTCCCTTCAGTGTTAGGTTAGCCTGTATTTAGTACAGCCCACCCTATTCCCTTCCTTTTTAAACTTTTAAAATAGTTTTTTCAGTTAAAGTTTTAGTCAGGCCTAGTTCCCCAAGTTATTCCCTTCCTGTGTGTCTGTGTAGGGATTAAGTTGTGTGTTTGTGGGGACTGTTTGTGTATATCCTTTTAGGATGTCTAGGGAAGGCAAGGTCTCAGGCTTCAAGAAGTGTGACCAGTGATGTCAGAAAATGTCCCTGACAGACGGTCACACTTCTTGTGTGTATTGCCTGGGGCCTTTGCACCTGCAGGACTCCTGTGCGTTGTGTCATGCCTTTAGCCAGAGAGTCCTGCAGGAAAGGAGGAACAAACTGATCCTCCGAGGTTTGTTAAAACCTGAAGGTTCTCCTCCTAAGCAAGGGGCAGGAAAACCTCTTAAGCCACCGAAGGCTCAGGCTACAGTGTCCAAGCCTCCTCCGGTGGCCCCGGCTCCATCGGAGCCGATATCGGCTCCGGCTGGAGCCGATACTTCTTCTGCTACCGTAGTGGGTTCGGTGCCGGCCAGCTCCGATACCCTGACTACTGTTGCCTTGTCGGCTCCGGCTGGAGCCGACACTTTATCCAGCATCGGAGCCGAGAGATCCTCGGCTCCATCTGGAGTTCAAGGGACTTCGGCTCCGATGGCTCCGGCCCGTAAGAGATCCCGGTCCCCTTCGATACTAAGTATTCACTCGGCTCCGGGGTCTCCTCTTTTGTCGGAGCGGAGCCATCGGAGCCGATCTTCGAGATCTTCCAGGCTGTCTGACCACGATTTGGAGAGGGTGGTAAGCAGGCTGTTGAAGTCTCAGGCACTGGCCCAAATGCTCCATAGCCCGTCTCAACAGACTTCGGCTACAGCCCCAATTCTTGAGATTCCTCCTCCGACTCCACACCAGAGTTCGGAGCCGGAGCTTCTTGGGACAGTGACTGTTTCGATGCCGGAGCCGATACATCCTTCGGCTCCGTCATCCTCGGCTCCGATCTCCTCCTTGAGACTTTCCTTGGAGGGATCCGGTCGTCGAGTTTCCACTGTCGGCTCCGAGGGGGCTACTGGCATCGGACCCTTGTCCGACCCCGCTTTCCCTCTCGGAGCTTCGGCTTTGGTAAGCTCGGCGCCGACATCGGCCTCGAGCCTTCTCTCTCCTTGGAGCCGACCATTCCTGTTTCTTCGAGCGGTGTGTTCAGGTCTCCCGGGGAGAGGAGCCTTTGAGGTGATGAGGAGTGTCCTGGCCTCTGAGCCCGGTCAACGGTCTATCCCTCTAGCTCCTCCCTCATCAGTGCCTGCAGATGCCTGTTGCCAGCCTCTTGCTCTCAGGCCCAGGGATCCATCGCCCCAGGTTTCCCCACTGGGAATTTCCTCCTCTTCCGAGGTTTCTCCTGACCCTGCAGGGGAACCCCTCGGAAGAGGACGGTAAGAGGAAACACACAGACTCCCCTGAGTCTACTACATCTGATACCGACTTAGATGAGTCGGAGGGTTCCCCACGGTCCCCCTCTGAGGATGTCTCATTTTCAGACATCCTTGAGCTCCTCAAACAGAGGGGAATTGGCCTCCATTGACCCCTCCGAGGATGAGTCGGTATACCTGGAGGCTTTGGATCCCGACCCTCCACCTCCTGGGTGTCTCCGCCTTCGACCCACTCATGCAGGTAGTGGCTCGGAAGGCGTGGCTCCAGATTCTGTGGAACCTGTCCCCAGGAGACCATCCAAGTTCATCACGGCCCCTTCGGACAAACAGTTCCTGTCCAAAGGTGTCTCTGTGGATGCTATGGTGGTGGCGGCCACTAAGAAGGAACTGGCGGATCCTTCAGTACCTGTCCATCCTCCTAATAAGGATTCTAGGACCATGGACAGGTATGGAAAGCGGATGTTTTCTTCAGCGACCTTTGCAATGCGTTCGCTGAATTACCTTTGTCACTTCACCAGGCTTCAACGAGATATTCTCAAGGAACTGGGAGAAGTAGTCCAGGATCCTTCAGCTGCTGGGGCTCAGGAAAAGATTGCCTCTCAGCTAGCTATCCTGAATTCGATATCTAACTCCTCCATGCGGCTCATATCTTATGCAGCCGATGGAACGAGCAGGGCCGCAGGCACAGGTGTTGCTCTTAGATGCCAAGCCTGGATGCGGCTGTGTAATTTTGCAGACCCCTTTAAGGCGTTCTTCACCAACACCCCCTTTGACGGTTCGGCTTTGTTCGGACCTCAGGTGAAGGATACTTTGACCAGATGTGAACAAGACGGTAAAACTCTTTCTGCCGTTGGAGTCCAGTTTTCCACTCCTTCTAGACCATATCCCAAGGGTCAGAAGGGGGGGAAGATGTGGTTCCGTAAAGCCCAAGGAGCTACACCGGATGCACGTGGTCAGTTTACCCCTAGAGGCAGAGGGGGTAACAATAATAGACGCCGCCCTAGAGGCAGGGGGGGTCCTCAGAACCAGGGCAACAGGGAGCCTCTTCCTGAGAAGCCCTTTCAGCATCCCTGAGGTGTTGCCCGACTGTCCACCCTTGGAGGCAGTCGGGGGAAGAATTTCGCTGTACCCAGTAGCCTGGCAATCCCTATCACAAGAGAAGTGGGTACAGTCGATTATATCCGAGGGTTACAAAATCCCCTTCGAAAGGTTTCCCGTACCTCTACAATCCCTTCCAGACATCTCACCCGGTCAAAGGGATTTGGCAAAACAGGAAGTTTCAAAACTCCTGGGAAAAAGAGCCATCCAAACAGTGCCGGCAGACCAAGTAGGATCCGGCTTCTACTCAAGATTCTTTTGGTCCCCAAAAGGACGGGAAATTGGAGACCAATACTAGACCTAAGCAGACTAAACAAGTCTGTCAGGCAAGATTCCGGATGGTCACGCTGCAATCCATTCTGCCCTTTCTGGGCAAGGACAACTGGATGTGCTCGATAGACCTTCAGGATGCGTACTATCATATAAAGATTCACAGACGCTCCAGAAGGTTTCTCCGCTTTCGGCTGGGAGCCAGTCATTACCAATTCAGAGCACTGCCCTTTGGCCTCACTTCAGCCCCAGAGTGTTCACCAAATGCATGGCAGTGGTCACAGCTCACCTGAGACGTCGAGGATTCCAAGTGTTTCCTTATTTGGACGACTGGCTCCTCTCCGCCACCTCCAAGGATCAGCTTCTTCGGTCCAGAGACTACACCTTACAGCTTTGCAAGAGTCTAGGAATTTCGTGAATTTGAAAAATCCTCTCTGCTGCCTTGCCAATCTATCACCTTTATAGGCGCAGAGTTAGATACCGTCAAAATGTTAGCCAGGCTAACAAATCAAAGGATTCTGGACATCCAGAAATTTGTTCAGCTTCTGTTATAAAGCAACAAGGTCAAAGCCAGGTTTGTCTTGAAGGTTCTAGGCCTAATGGCTGCAGCCATTGTTCTTCTTCCACTAGCTCGCTTCCACATGCGTCCTGCAGTGGATGTTGTTCACGCAGTGGTCGTACCACGATCTGCCCATGAGACACGAGATCTTAGTGACACAGTCTTGCAGGGCTCATCTACAATGGTGGGTATCTTCCCCTCTTCTTCATCAGGGCCGACCATTTGTTCCCCCTCCTCCAGTTGCCACAGTCACCACGGATGCCTCTCTGATCGGGTGGGGGGGGCATTATCAGGGCAGGATGGTCCACGGGACGTGGCAACCCATAGAATACCACCTGCACATAAATGTCCTGGAGATGAGAGCAGTGCTTTTAACGTTGCAAGCCCTCGACGACTTTCTTCCCACAGGGACTATTGCAGTACAGACGGACAACATGTCCGTGGTCTGGTACATCAGCAAACAGGGCGGAACCAGGTCTTATCCCTTATGTCGAGAAGCTCTCAGACTTTGGCAATGGGCGATCTCTTCTCAGCGGTTTCTGATAGCAACGCACATCCCCGGCAGGTCCAACCTACTGGCGGACAGGCTAAGCAGATCTATTCTGATGCCTCACGAGTGGTCTCTCAATCAGTCGGTAGTGGATCAGATTTTTCTGAAGTGGGGCACCCCTTGTTGCGATCTTTTCGCTACCCCTCAAAACAGCAAGTGCCCAGATTACTTCACACTATTTCCTCTTCCAGGCCAACCCTTGAGAGACTCTCTAACCCAGGATTGGCCTCGGGGACTTCTTTATGCTTTTCCTCCCTTTCCATTGATTCCACAAGTCATTCAAAAAGCCACCGTTTTGAGAGCCAAATTGATCCTCATTGCTCCATATTGGCCTCGACAAATTTGGTTTCCGTCTCTAACATCATCACCTTCTGGTGCAGCCCTGGCATCTGGACCCAGTTCCGGATCTTTTGATCCACCAGTCGGGTCAGCAGCACCGAGCCATTCATTCTCTCAACCTCACTGCTTGGTTGCTCCACTTCCTTCCCTAGCCAGGCTACCAATGATTTCGGACTCAGTCAGAGACATTTTAGTGTCTTCTTTAAAGTCGTCCACTAGAACTGTTTATGCTAGCAAGTGGCGACGTTTTTCTATTTGGGCAAACGCCAGAAATATTGATCCTTTCACCGCTCCTATACATTCTGTTTTGGATTTCCTGGCGGAGGTTTTTCATTCGGGATCGTCATCATCTACAGTCAAAGTACAAATGGCTGCTATTTCCAAATTTCATGTTGGCTTGCAGGACAATAACATCATGTCTCATAGGTTATGCAAAGCCTTTTTGAGAGGAGTTTTTCTCCTAAAACCGCCTGTGAAACATCCTCCTCCGCAATGGGATCTGAACTTAATGTTGGCATCCCTAATTTTACCTCCTTTCGAACCGTCTGCTACATGTTCTTTAAAGTTGTTGACATGGAAAACTATATTTTTGCTGGCTGTTACTTCTGCAAGAAGAGTTTCTGAGATTCAGGCCCTCTGTGTTCATTCACCTTATCTGGTGTTTCATAAGGATAGGGTTTCGCTCAGAACTAACCCTTCCTTTCTTCCCAAGGTTG